>NC_134472.1:50395837-50472462 GCF_964194025.1 Convolutriloba macropyga
ATTGTGAACTTAATTTACGACACTGAAGCCCTGAGTTCTAGACGTTTGACACATTAAAGACCGCACATTATATATAGGTTTTCACCAAAGTGCATTTGATAGTTTCTTTTGTGTTATCGGTTATTACTCTTCGTCGATGTTTTAATTTCTGAAGTTTTTTTCTTTATGGCCTTATCGACATGACAATTCCAAGTAAAGTGGAACTTAAAAATTAATTCCAGAGCTTAAGCTTATTTTTCGTTTTTGATAGAAATACCTTTTTGATACCTTTTGATAGAAAAAAACTCAAAGATGAAAACTCAAAGATGCTGAATTTGTCAGAGTTGAATCTTAATCTGTTTGAACCAGACAATTCATTAGCCTCATTCACTTTTTGCTGAAGAATATATAGTCACTGAATGTTTTTGCCTAAGAAAGTGTATTCCGACTGGGAAGCATATCTGGTTTATTCTTGAGATCTGAAATAAATGCCTACTTTGAAAAAGCTTTAATCCAAAATCTTTTTAGAGCACAGTTGTTTTGGTCAAAAATAACGAACAGTCATCAGTTTTATGGAAACGCCGAATGCTTGTATCAATTATTTGCTTCAATTCATTTAGACACATAAAAACAAATAGTGGAGCAATCACTTTCCTTGTGGGACACTTCTTTTTACTTCATAGAGTTGGATTTTGAATCTTTCTATGCAAAGCGTTGAAACCTGTCAGAAAAAGACCGAATAGTATTGAAACCTAATTGACGATAAAAAGAAGGACAGCTTATGCAACAGTATGTGGTGGGATAATGTATCAAAAACTTTGGAAAAATCTAAGAATATGCTGCCTTATTAGTAATTTTTTTCTGAAGCATTTGATTCATTATCACACCATACATTGTTACACAAGCTGTCCTTCATTTTATCGTGAATTCAGTTTCACTACTAGTCATTTCTTTTTCTGAAAGATTTCAACGTTGTTGGATTTGAATTATTTCCTAATAAGCCCCGAAGAGCAATAAAAAGCTTCTTTGATTGGCTGCATTTGGAGTAATTTCTTACTTTTTGAGCATCTGTGACAGTTCTGCTGAAGTTTGGCATCGTGATCCTGCCTGTCCTGGGTGTTTGTAGGATCTGTCATGTACATGACAGATCCTACAAACACCCAGGACAGGCCGGTTCACTATGCCAACCTTCAGCAGAACTGTCACAGATGCTCAAAAAGTAAGAAATTACTCCAAATGAAGCGAATCAAAGAAGCTTTTTTCTGTTCTTTATGCTCTGCGTTTTGGTTGATATCCTCAAACTAACATCTGGGTTTGGGACCCCATTTCTTTTATTTGCATTACCTTTCACAGTTGTTTAAGCATTCTTTTTTTTATGTCCGTTGTTTTCTAAAAGCCCGGGTTGAGGTTTGGTAAAAAAATGTAAGATTAGCGGTGATTAGCGGTGAAATTTTTTTTTCACGGCTAAGCGAGCGCATCTTTTAGCGTTGAATTTTTGTAAGATTTGCGGTTTTTAGCGGTGAAAATTTTATTTTCAACGCATTCACCGGATTTCTTACAAAAAAGAAACTGTCCTACACGGGTTCGAACCTCTCACCTCGCACATGTCAACAACTTCACCATCTGTCACTTGCATCAATGCTATTTCCTGTGAATTTAAGACAGGCTCTGAATTTAGCGGTGAATATTTTTAAGATTTGCGATTTTAGCAGTGATTTTTTTTCACCTCATCGTGGTAACGCTATTTTTTTTCACTGCAAATTGCTGCAAGCGGTGAAAATTTATTTTCACCGCTTAAGCGGTGAAACAAATTCGACTTTATTGTCGGCAATTGTGCATTGATTTCGGCTGATGGGCAGTCATAATTTTCCAAAGGTATTGGATTTCGTCTATAGCTGCTTTGTTTCAAAAAATAATTAATCTCTTAGGATCAAAAAATATCAACATTTAACAGCATACTTATATATGAAGTTACACTGATGTCACGTAGAAGCGACCAAATTCTTGGTAATCTCTCTGACAACAGCCAAATTCCAACAATAGGAGCAAAGTTTCGGTATCGCATCAGAATTTTTATTAATCAGCATTAACGAAGTTTAAAGTTAGCGGCCTTTTTAAGGTTTTTCAAACTAATTTGGATTACTTGCTGCGCCGTGACGAGAGGCCAGACAAAAGTGAACTCTAATCAGACCAAATTCCGACGAACATGGTGTGTTTTTATACCAAATTTACAGGGCGTGGGATTTGGCTCGAAAGCACAAAAGTATGATCAGAGGTGGTTTCCGTCTCGGAATGGTGCGATCAGAGATCGTTCCCTCTGGGTTGGCCAGAGGCGGATTGAAGCGCTCAATAGTCTGATCAGAGGGTATTTCGAGCGCAATTGGGTCTGATCAGAGACCATTGCAAGCGCATTTTTTTTTCTTTTGATTTTTTGTAAATTTTTATTTAGTTGTACTGGCTCAGCCAAGATGCGACCAAAAAACATTCTGATCAGAGAACTATCTAGAGTCTGATGGCTCTGACCAGAAACCAGGGGGTCCTTGAGAGCAAATGCCGGTCCACTTGAGAGGAAATTGTGATTAATTGTTGACCACAACGTTTCTTATACAAAACTGTCTAAATTCATACATTGAGTCAGAAATATGCACTAATGGTATACTAAACACTTTTTTTCTCAGCACTTGGTTTTCTTTTCATTGGTAACACTTTCAGAAGTGATTTTTTCCTTAGATGAATTTAATCAAATATCAATCTTTATAAAATGGATATATTTTAGCAAAGTTAAAGAGATTCGTTCATAGTGAAAACCATTCACTGATCAGACTACTTGAAGCGCAATTGTCCAGACATTGGTCTAATTTTGGTCTGATCAGAGGTCATTTCCGTCTGACAAAGCCTTATCGGAGAGAAATCCGAGCGCTTTCCGGGCGCACACGGTGTTTCGATCGCACTTCAGTCTGATCAGCGGAGACTTTATTTCGGGATGGTCTGATCAGAGGTTACCTTTGTCTGGCACAGTCTGATCAGAGGTCTTTTCCGTATGGCACCTCAGCTTGGGGTGGTTACTGAGAAATAGGTATAAATACTCAAAGAATTTTATGAAGCAGAGTACAAAGACAAATGTTGTTCAGCAAGGAACCACTACTTCGATGCTTTTAGATTCTCGTCATAATTGTCTGCAAAACCACTAAACAACTGTAATATCTCAATTATTTATTTTTCGAATGGCAGCTTTAAATTTGTGGAAGAAATAATAGAAATTCAGATAATAATTTAAATTCAAGAATTTTAGTTTGACTACGACCCGGGTCGAGGTTTGGTCATAAAATAATGTAAGATTAGCGGTGAATAGCGGTGAATTTTTTTTCACCGCAAAGCGCCCGCATCTTCTTTTAGCGTTGAATTCGGTGAATTTTTGCGGCTTTTAGCGGTGAAAAAATTTTTATCACCGCTTTCTCCGGATTTCTTACAAAAAAGAAACTGCTGTACAGGGGTGCGAACCTCTCACCTCGTGCATGTCAACACCTTCCTATTCCACTGCGCCATCTGTCACTTCCTTAAACGATATTGCCTGTGAATTTAAGATAAGCGTTGAAATTAGCAGTGAATACTTGTAAGATTTGCAATTTTAGCGGTGAAAAATTTTTTTTCACCCCATTCTGCCGGTAGCGCTGAAATTTTTTTTCACCGCATTCTGCTGGTAGCAGTGAAAAATTTTCTTTCACCGCTTAGGCGGTGACAAAATATTTTTCACCACTTAAAAGTTTTTTTCACCGCATTCATCGCATTGAACGCAAATCATACACTTTTAATCAAATTCACCGCAAATCTTACATCTTTTAGCGGTTTTTAGTGGTGGCATCTCGACCCGGGGATTAATGACTACTCAAACGTTCATTGACATTTATTTATAACTGATTTCCCGATTAAACACAATCCTCGTCAGAATATTACTACCCCATGGAGACATCTCAACAAGTTTCCTCATTTTTTGTACTTTTTTAGCTATTCAATTAAAAATAAGGACTCGGGAATCACTCCTTAATTAAGCGGGTAGCCAAATCAGTCAAGGACGTCAAAGTTACTGATTTCATTAAACGCAGGTTTTCCTGACTAAGAGCCTAGGCTACAATCAGTTCTCCTCAAAACGACATATAATAAGTTTTTATGGCTGAAGTAAAAATCTTTTCAAAAATTTGCTTTCTGCAGATCTGGAAAATTGTTTGCTATTTTTTGCTTCTCTTTATACTGAGGAGGCAGAGACCAACTAAACAGCATTAAAACAGAGCAGTCTCACTTAACAGATCCAGACTCGCAGTTGGACTGCATTGCAGTACTATTTAAATGAATAAAACAGAGCTGAATTGTAGTGGCCTACATAAGCCATGACCAAAAACTTCAACATTTCGCTGCTTTCCCACACGAAATTTTTAAATTTCAATTGCCCAAAACAACACATGTATGATTGATTAATGACTCTTTAGAATTGCAACAGATCAAGGATCACACTTGGTGACTATGTTAAAGCCTTTATTGTCTATGTTAAAGAATGGCATGTGTTGTGAGGAAAAGTAATCAGACACATGAAAAGACGTTTCTTCGACTAGCTCATGATCTGTCGATACCTTGACCTAATGTTTTTTATTTCAGTCTTTATAATGGGGCAAATGTCAGGGCATTTCACCATAATCCAGCAAATGTGCTGAGTGAAAAATTTGAGTCGGACTAAAGTCCATCTGTTTGGTAGGCTAAGGTTATTTGGATCTTTTCAACAATTGTCCCCTTTTGCAAAAGGGGGGCTGTTCTTGAATAGAATTTAAGCCAGCAATTTTGTGACCATTCGGAGATTACTTATACATTTCCACAAAGCGAAAAGATCTTGATTGGCGGATCAGTTGGTGCGCTTCACGCGCGCGCGGCTTCGCCGCGATAACGGACCCGCGTTTTCCGGATTACATCCCACAGCGCATGAGAGGCATATGGCAGTGAACAGCGGTCCGCAATTGCGTGTCAACTGATATTCGCCTATCAAAATTGTAGGCCAAGTAACATTGTGGTAAAGTATAGCACAGAAAAGGGGGATTCTCTACTAGGTACCAATGTGAGGGGGGCAATTGTTGAAAAGACTCGGTTATTTCATAGGCCATTTGCACGATCTTTCGATAACACTTCTTGGTCCAGCATAGTCTTCCATAAGACGAGGTAAAAGATTTGGTGGCGGCGGCATCTTCTAGTTGGCTTACAAAAGACATGCTTAGATTAGCAAACGTGATTTGCGATGTTATTTGTTTCATTGGAAAAAAGCTTGCTTATCAAAAGCTAAATTTGCTTTGTTTAAGCACTTATACCATAAAATAATATATCTGTATTATGCAACCAATGATTCAAATAATATTTACAAAATGAAAATTTGTCTGGGGTACAGATTTAATGTTTGTCTACAGTTGTAATGTTATTCATGAGTTTCACTTCCTATGAAACTGTTTTTCGTGAGTTTCTTTTTTTCTTAAAATTTGCTCATGCGCCAACAAGCGTGCTCATATCTCCGAAGTCAGTCAACACTGAACTGTTAGCCTCATCGGATGCAAACTTTCCTGTTATGTCTCGATAAACACTTCTCTTGAGTGAAAATGGGCAATATTCCATGGGCTCGAACAATGTCAAAAGAAAAGTCTTCATTTCTGGAGAAATGTCATATTTTTCCAGCTTTTTGGGCATGTTTTGGAAGTCGCATATTTCGATGTAGTCCCTCTGAGTTTGCTCTTGAGGGTCCCAAACGGGAGAACCATAGGAATCGTACCATGTTGCCCTGTAAGGAAAGAAAATAAATTATCTCAAGTAGATTTAAATACAATAAAAATATAGGTATCCTTAGTTTTTGAAAAGATCATATGAAAACATCATTGGACCAAATGGAATGAAAAGACCATAGCATGGTTGACCCATGAAAATACTGTAGCCCGACTTTAACTATGATCCTATACTGAGAATTCATAGTCAATTTTGACACTCTCCTCCACAAGTCTTTCAAGAGCCGAGATCTAGACTGGGAAGATATTTTCCCACCTACTTGATTGGATAGAACAATTTTGAAGCGAAAATAAAATCAAAAAGATCCACGAGAACAACTCCATAGAACGCTAATATAGCTTTAAATCTTCTTCTAGATAAACGATAACACAGTCTCCAATACATTCTGAAGATCTCGAGTGATAAGGACCATCTCGAGTTCATTGAAATGAAACTAAAACTCACTTTGTGAATGAAACATAGAGTAGTCTCTTAGCCAAAACAGTTAATTTGCAAAATAGCTCTTCATCTATCTTCACTTGATTACTCTCATTCAACTCCCAAACTTGATCACAATCTCCATCCCAAAGAGTCTGCCGAAGTGATTCTTCGTCTAGTTGAACGAATTTTTGAAAGTTCTCACAGAATTCGTCGTCAATTTTGGCACCAAATATGTCAAACCAAGCAGATCTACACTCCTGAAAAAAAAAAGATAAATTAGAGGAAATGCCTGCGTATGAAATATTGAAGTGAGAAGTTCAAAATAAGGCTGGATTGTCTCACCTCCAAATGGTCTTTTTTTCACAATCAGAGGAAAATTTCAAGTACCATGACGCATTTGATGGGAATAATTAACAAAATGTCCAATTTTGCCCAACTTGTTAGAAAATGCAAAATTTTATTGCCATCAAATTGACGCGCAGTTGGAAACTACTGCGATGACTTAGCTCCCCTTTCCAAAAAGAGAATTTAACTAATCGATGGGGATTCAAAATGGAATATTAGGTATCCTTCTGCATCTGAAAACCCGACAGATTATCGATTTAAAATTAAATGTACTAATTGATTGAAAAATTGATAAAAATTTACTCGCTAATGACAGCACCGAGATCGTGCTACCTCGCCCCTTGACGGGCTATCTTTGAGTGATATTAAACAAATCGTTTTTAGTTCTATTTTGATGGTGCTTCGGAAGTGTGACAAGAAAAGAAACTCAGCTCGTCCCATAATTCTGGTATGTTTTTCTTATTTCTTACTTTGTTAATTTTCTTACTGAAAAGGATGTTTCTTTGTGTGATAATTGCGTGATACTATGATCATAGCTTGATTTGAATTAGTCCCAAGGCAACTATCTAAAATAAAGTAGCTTACTCTTCAAACGTTCACACCCACCAAGATCACCTGTTAAATTTAACTTATTATTCAAAATATCAGTTTATTACATATTTGATAATGATAACATTTCCTCAATTGACACTCATATTACAACAAGTAATGCAGATATTTCCGATACTATATTTGAGTATCCTTTAGCTCACCTTATGACCGCCTGTTTGCTCCCAGTGTAATGAAACTTGAATTATCTTGATAAGAAGCTTATTAAAACTTGAAAAATCTTGATATGATTTTGGTAAGATTCATAGTAAAAAAACGTCAAGATATGTACGGACATTCAAGGTCTTGGCAAAAAAATTCAAGAAATAAGATCTTGATATGATAAATAAGAAAGAATCTAAAAGATCACAGCAAGATATGTCATTTCGAAATAATTAACTATACATCGTAGCTTGTGTTTGATCCATTTTACACCATTTTATGTCAGATATTGAGGTTCACACTTTTTTTAGCCGATCCATTTGCCAACGCGACTCCTTGCGTTAAGTATCTGAAAACTACAGATTGGTTTGTTAATTTTTGGATATATGCAGGGAAGCATTAGTACAGCGAGCAATATTTTAGTAACTTTTTGCAAATTTCGCATTTCATTTTTATTTGCAGCTAGAGCAGCTTTTTCTCAAGAATAAAAGAAAGGAGTGGAAAATATTTTACATGGGAGTGAGTTGAATGGCATTTCGTGAATTGAGGAGTATGCTTTCAGCCAAGTTTTAGAACTTCCTGCAATATTACTGCATAGCAAAGACACCAAAATTGTTTTAAAGATTGAGTTAAGAAGAAAATATTGGATCGATTTAATACTGAGCTTAATCAGTGTTTGTAGATTTTGAAAAAAATTGCTCTAAATTGAATAGATTGCGGCTCACAGTGGGAAAAAACTATTTAGTGAAAAACTGCGAAGTGAAGAAACGAGCTGCGATCGAAATTTTCTCAATTAGGTTTCGGTGCAGGATACTATGTGTTCAAAAATTGGTTAAATTATCAATAATTATATGCGAAAGGCAAACTTATTGCTCAACGTTTACAGCAAAACTTAGAAAAAAAATGATTCTTGTGAAGTCCTCTCTACAGTTTTTTAAATCTTTGGGGTTAATTCAGCTCAATCACTTTCATGAAAGTAAGGTTTTGATAAAAATTTTATCATGTGATTTAAAATCGGCTTCAAACCAGCTTGATAATCGAAACCAGCTGGATAGATGAAGATATTTTACTCCCTTAGCATTTTTACTATTAATTGCAACATTTTTGCACAACAAGATTTTGAATACGTTTTTGAAGTCAATTTTCAGAAAGATCTTGGAAACAGTTTAAGAAGTAGATTGCTCAGCCTTTAAGGGTTAAATGCTGCCTTAATGGTTCATATGAGCGTTTTTGATTTTTAGTTGTTCTCCGTTCACAGTCCTTTGAAAAATTTTTTCCATAAAAAGAGTGTCCGCAACTATTGTTTTTCTTACCATATATGTTTTTCTTGTCATATTTGCTGTAAAATTTTTTTATTTGCCAAATATAAACAAGATCTTAGCAAGTTACGCCATGGGAATTTCTTGACAAGTATTGATAAGAACATTTCAAGATCTTACCAAGATTTCCCAGAAATGTTTGCTATCATGTTCTTGGCAAGTTTTTTCAAATTTTCCAAGAGTTTTCATGATCTTGCATGACATGGCAAGGCGTATCAAGTTTCGTTTCACTGGGCTAACAATTGATTACTTGTTTAATACGCTTACTGCCGTTGTTTGCGAAGTAAATAAATTGTTTGAACTGACCTAGATGCCAAATCCAGATCAGTATTTTGATCATATAACTAATTTTATGCTGTTCACTTATTTTGCAACAAGTTGTTGAGACATAAGCAAGTTGAGACATTTTGAGGTTTATTCCATTCGCGTAAGCTATGAAAATAGAAATCAAAAATGTTAAATTGAGTTGCACTCGCCCGGGTCGAGGATCACCGTCTTTCAACTCAAAAAATATGCAAGATAAGCAGCTTATGTAGAAAACTTTGTAAGACAAGCGGTGAATGCGGTCAAATTACATAAATCATGAGGTTAAGGCAGTGAGAAAAATTATCGCCCGGTAGTGATGAATTTACAAATTCATCGCTGAATTTAGTGGTGCAATTACATAATTTCACCGCTGAATTTACTGGTGAAATTACATAAATTCACCGATTACAAAAATTTTCTAATTTATGAGATAAGCGGTGATTGCAACGAAATTACATATTATCAGCGCATAAAATAGTGGTGAAGTTTTGAGCCTTTGTTTTGAGTCTATTTACGTGTTTGATCTGATGTTATATGCATTTGTTGATTTCAGAACCCTTGAATGTGTTTTCAAAAAAAAAATCTCAGCTTTTTAGATGTTCATTTTATTCTTAATATTGGTAGGCAAACTCCTTGAATTTTGCCCGCAATAGGATAACTTAACCGACTAACGTCGGGCGACTTGCTCTCAAAAGACCGGAGAGCGTTTGGCTTCGTCAACCGCTAGCCAAGGTTTAGTGACCTCAGGGCACTACATCTTTATCCCTTTTCTGAAGACGAAAGTCAAATGGGTCAGAGGAAAAATCGGCCAAGCGATAAATTGCTTAAAAGACAAACAGGGTAATAAATTTGCTACAAATTGCTTTTGAGAGCAATTAACAATGGTTTCCTAAAAATTGCCTGTTAGATAAGTTAAGATAAAAAACATTTCAACTCATTGATAATGAGGATCAGAGATGATGACATTACGCAAAGAAGATGACATTACGCAAGATATTAATATCTTAAGAACCAATTCATTGTCTCAAGAGACTATCCGGTATCCCTGTTTCAAGTCAGAAATAGTTTCACAGGCTCATAACGATCAATACGCTTGGAACATACAAATTTTCCAAAAATATGAAAAGTTTAAGTTTTATCCAAAAATTAATAAAACTGAAGTCATAAAAAAGTCGATCACCATCCCATTAACTCCAAAAACTATGCAGCAGCTTATTATGAAACCTTGGAGGAGGTTCGAGGGCCTCTGTTGCCGGAAAAAAAATCAAAAACATGAAAAATTTCAAATATTTTTAAAAAAGGCTTAAATTCGTGATATTAAAGTCTTGAAGAACATTCCATTACATCACTAAACTATGCAGTAAAAATTATCAAACCCTAGAGGAAATTCCGTGGCACTTGAGGCTAGAGAAACCTAAGAAATTACAAAAATTTTTAAAAAACTTAAAAAAAAATTCAAAGTTTTATTAAAAAAATTGCAACAACTTGTGATATTAAAAAGATGAAAATTATTCCATGACCAACAAAAAGTTTCTAACTTATTATCAAACCGTAACGGAGGCTATCTGACTCTTGAGGTTCAAAAAATCTGAATAATTAGTGTAAATGTCAAAAAATTGGAAAAAATTGGCTAAAAATATCAAAAAATTGCTAAAATTCGAGATGTTAAAATCTTGCAAGACATTCCATTTAATCTAAAAATTATTTAGTAATCTAAATTCAAACCTTAGAGGAGGTTCCTTGGCTCTTGAGGCTGAAAAAATCTAAAAAACTACAAAAAAATTTCAAAAAAACTTGAAAAATCAAGTTTTATAAAAAAAAAATGCTAAAATTTTTGACATTAAAAAGTTCAAAAACTATACCATGGCCATAAACAAAATGTCAGTAACTTATTATCAACACCCTTAAGATGTTTTCTGGCCCCTGGGTCTGGAAAGAACTGAATAAGGAAAAAAATATGAAAAAATTTGAAAAAATTGAACGTTTTGTCAAAAAATTGCTAAAATTCGTGATGTTAAAATGTTGAAACCATTCGATTACCACTAAAAACAATGCAGTAACCTAATATCAAACCCTAGAGGGGGTTTTTTGACACCTAGGGCTGCTAAAATTCAAAAAATGACAAAAATTTTCAAAAAGCTTTAAAAAAATGCAAAAAAAATATAAATTTGCGTTTTTAGCAAGCGGTTGATCGTTAATAGCTAGCCTCGGAGGGGGGCTGCACCGGGGGCAGATTTGGGGGGGGGGCAACACTGGGTGGGGGCAACAGCGCGGTGGGGGGCAATAGGGGGGGTCAACAGTGGGGGTGTCTTAAACCTCTAAGAACCGCCCTTCACACCATAAGTATAAGTATAAGTCTCCAAAACAGTTTAATCTGAAACAGAGCTGAAAAGCTCTAAGAGCTCTTAATGGCCGCTGGGCGCTACCTGTTTATCCCGTTTTTGAGGACGAAAAGTCAAAAGCGTGAGACAAAAAATCGGTCAAGCGAAAAATCTCATAAAAAGACCGACAGGACTAATATAATTGCTACAAACTTCGTTTGAGAGCAATTAAAAAGCTAGTGGTATTCAGATTATCATGTAGCTTACTCGACTTTTTGTGACAAATTATTGTAAGAATGGTTTGAAAAAAATATAATTCAACGGATTTCATCGCAATTCTTACAAAAATTTACCGCGAAATTCACCAGATTTATTGCAAAAAAGCACCGCATAGTTTTTCCAACGTTCATTGAATCTGGTGCATTAAATTCACAAGAAATGTATAGGTAAGTGACAGATGGCGCAGTGGAGTAAGAAGTTGGGGACATGCAGTAGGTGAGAGGTTCTTATCTCTGTACGGAAGTTTGTTCTTTGTAAGAATTCCGTTGAATGCGGTGAAAATAAATAACTCACCGCATTCACCGCATTTCGCTGCATAGTTATGTACAAAATTTGCGTTGAAAAAAAAGCAACTTTTCACGGCTTATCTTACATTTTTTTCCGATTTTTCCTCGACCCGGTCTGTCCCCAAACAGAACAACAATTCAAATTTGGGAGCAGCAAAATAACAGGAATAAAGGTCCGAGGTTTTCAGGACGCACTACATTACGCTAAAGCTGAAATATTCATTATCTAACACATACTGTATGTTGATTTTCTTACGCTTAGGTCGGCACCTCACAGGAAAATATAATTGCAAACTCTTAAACAACGGGACCAGTGTCATCCTCTAGAGACGGTGCTCGATAGCTGAAGACCTTATTTGGGCAGCCGTTGCGGTAGATGTTTACTGCATTTTTCTCCGCGCAAAGTACAAGGACCGCTCAGTTTTATCTTTTTCGTGAAGTGTATACAAAAGATATGCACGAACTATTGCCTAAGAGAGCTGCACAAGACCTTATACTCTCGCGTTTTACAAGTTTATTCTGTGTTTTTTTTTCAAGTAAATTAAAATTTTTATTTTGAGAACAAAAAATCCGGAAAAATCAGGCTAAATAACATCTACGCGATCAAGAATCTGCCTAAAATGTGATCTTGCTCTTTCCTACTGCGCTCCGCAACCATTTGAGATTCTTCAATTACTAAATTTAATTGGTTCAAGTCCGATTTCGGTGTGATCTGAAATAGTTTATTCATGGACAAGGTATTTGGCAAAAATTATTAGGATATGCGGTAACTAGTGTTGACAACATTAAAACACACGCAATTTTCTCTAATAATTTAGCGTTGGGTCTTTGACTCCAAACTCAGTTCATTCAAGTCAAAAATAAGCAAGGATAATGCCGAGATCCACCGCTTATTTTACCTAATTTTGCCAAAGTTCGTCGGCTAGAGTATTTTTTCTAAGCATATAGATCTGAACTAATTTTGGCAATGCTAAGCGTATAGCTAGCTAGCATCATTTTTGACACTTCAAAGCGTAGATCTCTTATAAAATTTTATTTTCAAGCGCAGATCTGACAAAATGATTTTGGTTGTGTACTTAAACGTTACATAAATTTGGGATTTCTTTTTCTACGCATGGATCACAAATTTTGCGGTGTTTTCTATTCAAATGTTTTAAACTTTTTTTGAAGCAGAGATAAACTTATCTTGCCTAAACTTACCGCTTCGTCGTAGATCTCACAAAATTTTGGCGCTGCTAATTGTAGATCTTGCATAAATATGGCGTTTCTGTGCCCAGTTCTTAAATATTTTTGGCTTTTTTAAGCGTGGACCTTGCGTAATTATAACATTTCTAAGCGTAGATCTCAAATAATTTTTGTTATTCTAGGCACCGATATTACTTGATTTCAGCGTTTATATTCGTTGATGTTACATAGTTTTGGTGATTCTGAGCTTGGATCTTATTTAATTCTAGCGTTTCCAATTGTAGATTTTTACAAAATGTTGACTTTTCTCATCTTAAAAATTAATCTGGAGTCTAAAAAACGGCTGAATGCACATATCATGCATTGAATTTTTGTAATATTATTCCTAAATTAAAAGATAAACTATGAATAATCAACGCTTAGAATGAAACATGTTTAACGTCCGGTCCACTTTAAAACGCAACTTTTATTTACGCGCAACATTAAAAACTAAGCCTTGAAAAGCCTATAAACAGTCAAATTAAGTAAAAATTACGTTTCAGAACGCCAAAACGCGTAAGGACTACGCTTAAAAACGCCACATTTTGCAAGGTTTTCTTGAAGAGTTTTGTAGGATCCATCATAAGAAACGGAAATATTTTGTAAGATCTGCACTGAAAAATAATAAAATGAGTAAGATCTAGGTTTTGAAATGCCATAAAAATTTACAATCTATGCCTAGAAACAACAAAATCATGTAATATCTACGCTCAGGAAGGCAAAAAGTTTTGTAAGACCTACGGTTAGAAACGCAAAATCTATCTAAGATTTACACTTAGAAATGCCATAGTTATATAAAATGTACGCTTAGAATCAGCAAAGTTTTGTAAGATATACGCCCCAAAATGGGGAAAAAAATTGAAAATTTGTAAGAACTACTTTTGGAAGCACTATAAATATGTACGCTTTACTTGGGTGGGGAGTTCGGATCGACTAGTGAGGGTTTCGGGTCGCGACCTCTGGTTGATCGTCGGTCATCTAAACCATTACGCCACACGTTCTATGTACCGTGATTGCTCACAATTGGTTTTGTTTTAGTAATAATTGAACTCGGGAAGTGAAATGGAAAAGATGTTTTAGAAGAAAAGGTTTAAACAAAAATGTTGCATAGAAAAAGAACCACACAGTTAAAATAATTGCTTAAAATTTTGATCGATGGTAATTAAAAAATGATTTTAGAAAGGATACGCGAAGCTTATCGAGCTCTCATAAAGATGACCCACTAACGTCGGGCCAAATCCTCAAACAACCGGCGAGTTGTTGACTTCTGTAGTAGCCATCTGGGGTTCAGGGATGCTAGTGTTAGGTGGGGGGGGGGGGGGTGAACGGAGTGGGGACGGGGGAGTGGGGACGGGGCAAGCGATGCGACTAGTGTTGGAAAGAAGGGCTCAAAACGGTAGTGTTCTCAAAACGGTTACAGGCGAATAGCACACTTAGAAACTAGTAAGGCGTAAGTCTCTAAGAGAGCTGCTCGGCCTCTTCGGGCTTTACCTGTCTTATCCGTTTTTGATGACGAGAAGTTTAAAGATTCAGATGAAAATTTATTCAAGATAAAACAAAATCGCATAAAAAACCACAGGAATAATATAATTGCTCCAAACTTCGTTTGAGAGCAATTAAAAAATATGCCTTACTACTACCCATTAGTTCATAAAAAGTATGCAACACAATTACTATTCAACTGTTGGATTTCAAAAATTGACACACATTGTCGTTGTACTAAAAAAGGTTCTGATTAAAATCCAGTGCGTAGACTGAAAAGCAACCGTATCTGGCACGAGATATCAGTGACGAGAATAAAAAACTTTTCTGTCTTTCTGCTAAAAAATGCTCAATTGTAAAAAGTTGAAAATATTTAATCTCCGCACCTCAAGTGTGAGGTAGCCTTTCTTCTTTTTCTTCTGTGGTTGTTGTGATGAGGGTGGGTATTGATACTTAGACTGAGGTTGCAGCTGTTGTTGCTGCTGTGGATGTGGACGGTCGGCCTTCTTGAATTTCTCACTCAGGTTGTTTTTGTAATTCTCATCCAACACACACCTTTCTCTCAAGTACTGCGGAATAGTGGAGTCTAAAATCAGTTTATTTTTTTATATTTTATCGAAAAATCATCGTAGTTCGTTAGGAGGTATATTTTATCGAAAAATCATCGTAGTTCGTTAGGAGGTATATTTTATCGAAAAATCATCGTAGTTCGTTAGGAGGTATATTTTATCGAAAAATCATCGTAGTTCGTTAGGAGGTATATTTTATCGATAAATCATTGTAGTTCGTTATGTTATCAAGGAGTGATCCGGGAATTTTTCAGCTTATGGGATCTTACAAAACTATTTGGCAGAATTTTTGATAAAAGAATAATCAGACCTCAGACAATAAAATTCCGTCTTTTCAGATCACAAATGATATTGTTTCTCGTTATCAGACCATACACAATGCGAGTATTTTTTGCTGAGATTTTGATTTAAATTTACATGCATCTTCTAATTTAATAGAAAAGTTAGTTGGAACGTTCAGTTCTTTCTTCGATGCTGACACTTTGCACAATAAAACCAAGACTAGAGCAGTCACCTAAGTGTTCATGGTAAAAAAGTTCCACATTAGGATTGCTTCCTTATTTTCATTAATGGTCCGCCTAACGTTATTTCTTTCCACTGTTTAACTGTTTGCTGATGATTTGAAACTTTTTTAACACGAACACTTAGGTGACTGCCATAGACCTGCACCTGACTTTGGTTCAAGAAACCGATGGAGCTACGAGAACAACTTGAATTTTTTTAAAGAAAATCTTTGTTATTAGATTTAAAAAAGCGCAAAAACCTAAGTTGCAAGTTCATCTGAATTACTCAAAATTGCAATACAAATAATTTACAGAAGGTTTTGGTTCTATTGTGCAAAGTCTTTCATTTTGGAGTCAGCATCGAAACAAGAATTGAACAATCCAACTAACTTTTCTATAAAATTAGAAGATGCATGTGAATTTAAATCCAAATTTCAGCGAAATTAAAAATAGTAAAGATTACGCCTTATCCGATTGCCGCTTATTCGTTCAACTATTACATGCCGACGACAACAGATCTCAGGAATTTAGAACTTTTCCACGGAAAAGTTACCAATAGAAATCTTTCGAATCTAAAGAAGTGCTTTTGTACCTAAAGTGTGATCTCTTGGCTATATGGCAAATAATGTTGGACAATCTCTTCCTATAAAATGCCGCAGGCAGGTGCGATATTTTATAGATTGATTACTAGGAAATCTGGACATCAAACAGAATGGCAGGCAGTTTATCGTTCTTCTTAAAATTAAAATGGAGGTCGGGCTCTCGAATTTTTTCCATAGGACTACGTTGCACATCACACAGAACTCTCAGATTTAACTGGATTAATCACCTAAATTTGCAAATACGAATGGAGATGTCGCTTATTTTTGTTTAATTCGCAACAAAAAGAATAATATTTAATAAGTTTTTTTTTTGTTAAAACCTTTAGAAAACGTTAGCTGTAGGTTAATTGAAAGCAAACAAACGGTGAAAAGTAGCGAAACAAACTGTGTTTTCAAATTTGTCCAGGATTCCGTCAAATCAGCCAATAAAAGTTGAAATTTCCTTTTTGCCGCGTAAAGTAAAATTTTTGTCTTTTTGAAAACGATTAATTTGTGCGTTTTCAGATCTTACATGATAAAACTGTGTTACAAGATCCTAAACGATGAAATGACCAAGCTTTTATTAGCGGAAAAAATATCACTCCGCATTCAACAAAACTATAAAACCGCTATCAGCACAATTATTGAAAGGTTGAGGATCGAACTTGGGCGTTGTGCATCAAATAAAAAATTTTCAATTTTTTTGAGTGTGATCAAAGCAGGAGTTAAAATTTTTTCAATTAAAAAAAAACAAAAACAATACTTCAGTTTTTGTTCAGATAATGTTTTTTCGAAACAACCGAATGGTTCAAAAACTTTGCCACAAATTTTGTTTGAGAGGAATTAGCCACAGAGACATAAAACCTACGCATTTAGAGAGCTGGCGCATCTCTCAGAGACGCCAATTTTATTCTTGAATTGAGTCCTGTAGATCGGAATACATAACGTGCTAAATTCGGGCAAATTGACCTGGCACGACAGGTGGGAGTTCAGTTTTTGTAACATTTTCTACCTGAAAACTTGCTCATTGTTTTTATAAATTTTAATCTGAAACCTGAAGTGGGGGAAATTATTTTATCAAATTAATATAAAGCAATGAGATTGTACTCATTGCTTTATAGAAGTTAAAACTAATTATGCAAAATAACTGCTTTTATCAAATTTAGTATCTTTTAAATCAATCAACTTAAATCAATATAAATCATTTTTTAGAAAAATCTTTTTTTTTTTCCACAAAACAAAGATATTTTGCACAGAAAATAGAAGCAACTTTTGTAGAGTACTCTTGCGCATTTCCCCAAATTTTTCCTTCCGTTTCAACAGCTCCTGAATTCTATTACGCCAAGAACGGAGAGGGTGATTGTAGCTTGCATTGGCGGGGTGATATTTTACTAAGAGGCTTCAAACGATCATCAGACCAGCAAATCTGTTATAAAAAACAAAAATAGTTCGAAGCAGTGAAACTATTTTGGCACTCTTTTCATGGACTTTTAGTAGCAAAACTGTCGTCAATTGAAATTGACGGCCTGAAAATATGAACTAAATTATCCAAAACTGAATAATTTGAGAACACAAAAGTCAACCGAAAAGTCCAAACAGTTCTAAAACTTTGCCTTAGAAAAAAAGAAGGCAGACGACTACATAAATCAATTCAAATTTCGTTCGAGAGCAATTCCTATATTAATGAGCCGGTTTAATTAACAAAAGGAAGCTACAGTTCCCGTCTAGAGGTGTCAATGCTAAAAAAATTTAAGAATTGCGGCGAGTGCTGTGAAAAGATGTCAAAAATGAGACTTTTACTGTTGGATGCGGTGAATGCGGTGATAAAAAGTTTTCATCGCTAAGACTCGCAAAATCTTACCAAATTTCATCGCCATTTTTACGAAATATCTTTTCCGTAGAAAAATATTGCAAAATATGAAACTATAGCTGTGAATGCGTCGAGAGTTGTTGAATGAAATGTCAACGCAAAAAACCCCAAACAGTACACAGTTTCACCATTAGCAAACGACAATTTTTTAATAAAAGTATGTAGACTTTGAGGTAAATGCGATAAAAATGTCGAAAAATTTCACCGTTTTTCTCTTGAAACACGCACATAGCTACAGTAGTGATAGCAAAGGTCGTTTTTTTTTAAAAAATGATTTTCTATTTATGATGTTTTTTACTACTATTAACTGCCATTTTTACTGAATATTTTTGTAGCAATTAGCGGATCAATTGAAGATTTTAACGTTTAAAAGAACTGTTTTTTGTAAAATAACGTATTTTTCACCAAGATATCAGGAAAAATTCTAAAAAAGTCAAAAAAACTTTTAAACTTATACTCAGATATCACCTAAGTGCAGGAAGTCTAAAACAATTTTGATGTTGCTTCTCTGGAAAAAAATTAGATCTTAATCGGTTTTAGTAGCATATAAGCAATTAATATTCTATGAAGTAGAAATGACATACTGGATTTTAATCGGAACAAGGAGTTATTCAAATCATTTCAAACTCATTGTCAGTGATCCTCTATGTATGGGAAGTCTAGAAAATCAAGAATTTCCCAGGTTGGGAAAGTTGGTTGTGAAGTTTTACCAGGTTCGAGGAATCAAAGCTAAAATTAGCTATAAAATGCAAGAATTACAGTAAATGCGGTAGACAGCCGTAAGAATTTGAGTTTTTAATTTTGAATGCGTTGAACGCGGTGAAATTTAAAAATTAACCGCTAAGAAACGCATATCTTACGTGTCAATTGACCGGTAAACATCACTCTTACGTATTTTTTGGTGAATTTTTACATGACTTGCGGTTCTTAGCAGCTAAAATGTTATTTCCACCGCTTCCTATTGGTAGCAATGAATTTTTGTGCGACTTTTCACCGCTTTTTTTTCTGACAAAACTCCTCTGCAGTGTTGCTACAGAATCTTTATTTCTTTGACGTAAGAAAGATCATAAAAGTTTGAAATATTTGAAAACAATATCACTTGTACTTTCGAGTTCTTTCCAGTTGATTGGCAACTCAAATCTTGCACCCTTGAAGTCCAAACTTTTTCCACCCTCTTGGTTCAGAAGCTCATATCTTTTCTCCTGGAAACATTAAAGTTTAACAGCAACATCAGAAGAATGGAATTTGTGAAGGTTAAATGCACAGTTAATTTGCATAGCTATCGGATGTTGTGTGTTTGTTGGAGTGCTGGAGGAACTAAACAAAGAAAAAACCTTTGTCCTCCACGTTCCGGCGAGTTTCTTACGAAAGTCGAAATACAAAATTTCAGGCCAAACAACCTTATATCCGAAAAATTTAACAAACTGATAGATAATTATTTTAACAGACTTATATTAAAATAATATTCGTTAATGCTCGCAGTATTTGTAAATAATTATTTTTTGTTTCAAGTATCTATAACCTTTTGGTTATAATCTGATTTACTTTTTTGAAAAAAGAATCTCGTTATAATTTGCTAGCTGTGAGCTTTACCTTAAGCGCGAGCAACTCGTTCGCTTGCTTCATCTTCTCCTGCAGTTCCTCCTAAAATGATTAAACACTAAGAACTGCGACTGAAACTGGTCATTTTTGACAAGTCTTTTCTATCAATATGTGGAGGTTTTGTTTAAGATACTTAATCTTAACCTCTCTTATTCATGGCAGGTAAGTGATAATTATTACCATGAAGAAGTAGGAGTAAGAAGTAATAAGTGAGAAATAAAAGTATATTGAATAATTTTGAGCCGTCTGCAATAGTATTCCAAGTTCTCGGCTTTGACTTCATTCTTGAATTCTGATTGACGTGATTTTGTAAGTGCTCAGCTCAGCAGATCGTTTCCATGATTTACTTGGCAAGAATTAGAAAGGGGAGCCCACGGTTTTAGTTAGTTCTGTTTTTAAGTACTTGAATAGGACTTTTAGTGGGGCCTCCCTATGTAAGGTATATAATACGCAGGCACTGAGCTATCGTTAACTAAACTATAAAATTGAAAAGATATAGGCTTATTGGTGGGTTTCTAAATGAACGGGTGATGAATGAATGAATGAGTTTTATGAATGAGTTCTAAATGAATGAGTTTTAAGACAATTTATTTCTGCATTTTTTCCCTTGAAGTTTGACTGTAACATTTGTCTGCTAATTTTATGCTAAATGTTGTTCAATAGTTCTGACTACTTATAATAACTTACCTATCTCGTCTTTGTAAAATGAATTTTAAGTGTTGATTTGTTGTGATGGTCGTGATAAGCAGACAAAGGTAATGTTTAAATGTTCTATTAACTGGTAGTATTTAAATGTTCTATTTAACTTTTGAGAAAATAGAGTGAATTCCATTTATTTTATTCAGATTTTCCCGAACTTTTGACTAAAATTTCGCTAATTTTCCTAAAACTTGTTAATTTTTTGTAAATAAAGTGTTGTAGATTTTATTTTCACAGAAAAAAAAACTGTTGCCTATTTTTATTTAATTTTTTGTCGAAAATTTTGGCTAAATATTTCAAAATTAAGACTTTTTCATCAAAAACAGCTCGAAATAAATTTCTTTAGTCCAGTTTGATTAAATTTGCACGAAGTACACACCCAAACACCACTAATAAAATCTTTGTAGACTCAAAAGGGGGCTATTTCTACTTCAGCTTCCGCTGCAAGTGCTCCATAATTGAATTAATTTATAATTAAATAACAGAACATTTCAAATCAAGGCTCACTAGTGATAGACCCAACTCACTTCCTAATTATCTCCAAAAAATTATATCTAGTTGATTACCTGAAAGCTTATGATCGTTTTGGTTTTTAAAAATAATTGCTTTTTGATCAAATAAGGGCTTATTCAAATTTGCCTCAATTTTTCTCTTAATTTGATCAATTTTTAGTTTAGTGTCAGCGATGAGAGAATGCTTCCTCTTTTTACTGAACTCAAATTCCATCTCTTTTGCGGTTTTACACTTTATGTTATGGTTTTCTGGCTTTGATACTATTAGATTTCACATTTTATTTATTTTCAGGTATTTGCCCAGTTTTCACGTTTTCTAGTTCTGTCAAATTATCACGTTATTGACAATTCATATATCACATTATTGGCGTCCAAAACAAGGCAAAATCAATAATCATAAAATCCTTTTGAATATAGAATCTGGTTTGAACGGATTCGACAACACTTTCTCGAAGAATTTATTTGAATTTTTTAATTTTGCCTTTGAGTGTCGTTTTTACTTTGTCTTTTTAGTCGTATGGAACTTCCTGTACAATGAACAGATTTCATTGGCTTTTTAAGGAAGAATAGATGAGCCAATTTTCTGATATTAGTAGAAAGCTGATGACTTTCATGACTTTGAAAAAAATTGTTTTCCAAAATAAAAAAAAAACAATTTTAACTTCGCAATGTTGGTTCCTTTCACTGTCTGTTTGTTACCTAGTCTCGTTAACTACAGTTCAAAAATGACAAAATTGTTGTGAAGTGAAGGTGTAAAAGGGATTAGTGTCACAAAATCTAATGTTTTTTAAGAACTCGTTATGATTTTACTGGCTTCGACGCATGTTTTTCACAAAAAAAAGTAATTTAATTTTTGAATTTGTCATTTTTTACGTTCTTTTTGTAGACGTAGGAAACGTTTTGAATAATTGCAGATCTTAAGGGCTTCCATTGGAAGAATAAACGAATCTAATTAATTATTTCATTTTGTAAGTAATGGCTTTCACATCTTTGGAAATAATCTTTTTTCCAAAAGAAATACGTATTAATTAATTTTGCCTTTTTTTCATCTTATCTACTTGTTACCTGATTTAATTAACAACAGTTCACAAATAAAAAATTTGTGTTCGAATAAAGTGCAATCGAACATATTTTGAGGGCCAAAGTATGGCTTTACGGCTTCGAAAGCGTTTTCTGGCAAAATTTCACTGATTTTTTGTTTGTTGCCTATTTGTTGTTTTTTTTTGTATCCGCAAAAAAATTGAATACCGACAGTTCTTAAATCCCGTCTTTAGAATCACTGGTATGCGTAAACCTATGGAATATTTTAGTTGAATTCTAATGGTTTTCATTACTTTGAAATTAATTGTTTTAAAAAAAATCAAAGCGAGTTTTTCAATTTTACTGTTTTTGTTCTTTATTGTCTAATTGTTACCAAGCCTTATTGTGGACTGGTCTCAAATATCTTCTGTTGAATTACAATGTTTTTGTTTAGTTTCAATTTTATCTGACGATATTTTGACTTTGTTATTAAGTTTTTGTTTTTCAAAAAGGACAAAATTTTTTTGATGTAATGGTTTGTTGTTGTGGTTTGGTTTTGCTGTTCGTCTTGACTCGCTTTCTTAATATTGGCATATCTCATCAATCTAATGCTTCAATTTTTCTGCACTGAGTTATTTGCTTTGGAGGCTATCATTTCGATCATCCACCATTTTTTTTGAAAAACACATGAACTTTTGCGGTTGTCTATCTGTTCCTCATTTGGTAGACAATTATGACAAAATTGTGGATGGGCGGGGTCAGAACCTTAAGTGCGATCGCACATTACCGAGTTTCGTTGTTATATTTAATATTTAAACTTTTAAGAAGTTGTAAATGGAGAAATTCTTCTTTGAAATACATATTTTGCGAAGAACCATGTTTATCATACTTTTTTACTACGATTGAGGCAACAAGATAAAGAAGATACAAATGACTAAAAAGTAATTATTGACTCAACTTAATTTTTTATTATTTCTGGGTTTAAAAATAGTAAAGCATATTTGGAATGAACAAAGACCAGACGGGAAATGAGCGCTCAAAAGGGCGTCGTTCATTCAAATTCAAGATTAAAAAATAGAAGAAAGTTCTTAAACGTTTATAATTAGACATCCGTTTAATCACGTCCAGGCTTTCGCGCATTCAATTGACGGGAAAGATACTTTCTTAGGCTGTAGATTTGAAGAGGATCTAAGTAAAAAATGTGATCTTTGCAAATCCCTGGAGAAGAGGAAGCCCACCGAAAAAGTTGAGAAGAAAAAGTGTATGAGAAGTTTCTTTGAATTCCAAAAAATTTGATGCAAAAACACATTGGTTAATAGTATTTAAAGCAAAACTAAATATAAAGCGACTAGCGTCGGAGAAAGGGGTCTCGAACTACTGCGGGGCAATTTAATTCTGAGGGCTCTGTAACAAAGAAAAACATTTTATGCGTGCAAAAAAGTGTGAGTAGATAGGGATTTGAACACACGCCCTCCTGCATCAGCTATCTGCCCCACTCGGCTAAGTGCCCCGTATAATTTTACAGCTTACAATGACTATTAATTTTCCTTCGCAGACTTAACTCCTTAAATAAGGGCAACTGAAATAAGCAAAAATTTAGGAAGTCAAGTGTGAAAAAGTCACTGAAAAAATGAAATCAAAAGAATGTTCTAGAAGAAAGCAAAAATTTTGCATAAAAAAGAAAAAAGACAGTCGTTCACAATAATTGCCTCAAACTTCTATCGAGAGCAATTAAAAACTGATAATACATTGATGTCAACTCGTGAAAAATATGGGTTTTGTAGATCGAAATGGATAAACAGCATAGGGATGGAGGCTCCAAATTCTAAACATGAAGGAAAGAAAATCCGATGAAACGATCGAAAGTCTGGCGAACTCATGAAAATCTGCTCATGAATAAATAAAAGTCTGGAGATAAAAGTCTGGAGCAACTTCCGGACATACTTGATATCTCTATGGATATCCCTACCTCAACCAGCCTCGTATTTGATATGTTTGTTTTTGCGAAAGTTGATATTTCCAGGTTGCTCCAGCCGTCATTTGAGCTAAGCCATAGTATTAACATAGAGAATTTAGAGAGATTTTCCTGTCACCGAGGTTTAATTTTAAGTTTAAACCTGAGCGTGAATTCACTACAAACGTACACTACGACAATCATTTATGATTTCCTTCGATTTATACCAGGAACGAACCAAGATTTTTTTATTGAGAATTGTATCCAGAAATGAAGACAATCCTGGCGAGAAACTTCAAATCTAGAACCAATTGAAATGTGATTCAATATTGTAAGATATGATTCTAATTCAAATACCTGTTTCTTCAGTCTCATATTAATCAAATCGCCAACACCCTGTTGCATATCCGGTTCCTTCCTGTTCACGGCCCTGGTTGGTCTATTGAGAATCTGGAGAGCATTCAAACCTTGATCCCATTTTCTGAAACCCATTCAAATAAGAGAGATTATAACAATGACAGTAAAATCTGCGAGAACAAGACGGCTTCAATCAAATGTTTGCAGCTCAAATTGCCTTTTGTCTTCTTCGACCTGCAAACAAAGGGTATTTAGTCAGGCTGCGGTCTCAGACCTGATATGCTCAGACCGTCCAAGACAAAACATGTGTATGCTCAGACCAGCCAAGACGGAAATTATTTATGTCCAGACATCGTGAATTCAACAGAGCCCATGTCAAGACTTTCAGGAGTTCCAAATCAAAATTCGAGCGCTCCATTATTGAGCGTTTCGGCGGTTAAAAATTATCGCTTGTTCAACAATTATCTATGTACAGACATTCGCGTGTTTAAAACATATATTCGTGCGTTCCTGAATAGATTCATTTGAAATTTTGGTAGTTTTTGTATATATTATCTCTGTAAAGTTATACTTTTTAAAACATAATCGATTATCATCGGGTCCAGGAGTTTTTCAAATTGCAAAAGAAACTAAAAACTGGATATGGACTACTCCCCGAGTAAATGGAATCTGAAAAGAAACAATTAGTCTAGCTTGCCTTGGAAAAAATATAATTTTATCATATTGAATTTGAGACGTTTTTGCTACCATACTTTTTGACAATAAATGGGTTTTCGGTGGGCCAAGGAGTTTCTCAATGTGAACCAAATTTGTTATGGAGTATTCTTACTGTAAATGGAGTTTAACACAAAAATAATTGGTGTAGCTTGACTTGGTTCAATACTTGGTGCAAGACGGTAGACATGTGCTTTTGGCATCTAGATTTTTCATTGCTTAACCTCCTTTTGCTCTCACGTTCTCTCACTCACTCGCCTTTTAATTTGTGTTGCTTTAAGTATTTGATATGAAGTTACTTGCTTATGTTCATATCAGCCATATTGAATGAAATTGAAAAAAAAATGGTCTTAGTCTTTTAGAAGTTCATTTATGTTCACCTACGTTAGGTTAACATCAACAATGTAGCAAAAGTGTAAAAGTGTTGCCTATGCTATTGAGGTATTCAAGCGCCTCACGTTACTGAAAAAGGTTATAAAAATATGGACATAAGGAATCATGGAATCCTCTGGTCTTCATCTTTAGTGCATCTTCCTTCTCCAGGCGGTAATTTATCTTCGTCTGGCGGTTTGGAAGGAGGTTTGAACAAATAACTCAAACCGCAAAAATTTGGACATAAGCAACTATGTAAGCGCCATCATTAAGGACTATGATCAAAATGCAGAACAAAATTTCTCTTCGCTCTTGTCCAGACTTTCGTGCGTTCAATTCATTGTCTGTTTCTAGACTATCGTTTGTTCAAAGTTACCTATGTACCAACTATCTTGCGTTCAGTTATGCCTGTTCCTAGTTTATGGTGAGTTCAGAGTAACCTGTCAAGACTTTCTCGGCGAAGATTACAGTTCCCAGACAGTGTAATTTTGAACGCATTACGCCCCACTGGTGCGTTCTATTAGGTTTGAACATATCGGTCTGTGACCTCAACCGGGGTTCCATGAGAACCAATGAGCTTTTTTGGACGTTTTTAGCAGCCAAGATAAAAGTAAGCATGCACTTTTAACCTTGCACTTTTTTCTTAAACAGAAAACATAGCCAGCATATTGCCGGAAAATAGCCGCGATAGACGCCTGTGACCTTCCATGAAGTGAAACAACATAAGAAATAAGATAGACGATCGACCAACCGTCCTTTAATAGACCACTAGACTCTCTGTGTTACATTCGGACTGTCAATTATATGACAAATATGGTCTAAAGGAAAAAAAATTCTAAAAAAGCTTTTTCAAAATTGATATTTCAAATCAAAAACTCAAGACTAATACCCAAGAGTTAGGGCATATAAGATTCACTTAGATGCACACTATTAATCTTTAACTAGTAAAAGTTCATAGAGTTTAAGGCTTCATAAGTGAGTTCAGAAGTCACTTTTTTGATTGAGGTAAGTCACGCAATTAGCCCAAAAGCAGGAGTAACGTCGCGTACACAAAGTTTAATAGCAAAGCAGTAGAAGTCATTGAAGTCATTGAAAAAGTCAATTCCAAGAAGTCAGGTCGTAAGAATCATCGATGGAGACGACGAATTAAAAAAACATAGCTGGAAGAGTCCTGAAAACCAATCCGATGAACTGAAAGAAAAACAGACCTAATGTATTTGACCAGCAGATCAATTAAACAATCCCAGCCAAAAAGACAACCTAAAAAGTTGAGAAAGTAAAAGAATGAAACGAACTAAATAAAAAAAAATTATTGATAAAACTTTTGAAGCTTTTAACCGGAAGGACATACATATGATACAATTCAATAAACTCATTAACTCACGCAAAAACCTTGGAACAGATCAATTTGCCACAATAGGTAAATAAACTTGAGAAACATGACAAATGCTTCAAAATATTGAATAGTGTGAATTGAAAACATACTGAAATATAGCTGGAAAATGTTCGAAAGCATTTTTATTGTCTTCTGGAGTTCTCTTTTGTAACCGGTCGACAACATTTAATATTTCGTTGGCCAGTGCAGATCGCAAAACTCAGAAAATGGCAAGAAGTTTAAGAAAGTTTAAACAATCAGAAATTTTAAATTAAAAAAATTGCTTACAATTGCAATATCAAAAAAACTGAAAACTATTTTATTGCTACTAGAAATTCCGCAGTAACATACTAGCAAAATCTAAAGGAGGTTCCCTGGTCACTGAGGAAAAATAAAAAAAATTCAGAAATTTAAAAAAATATAAATTTGAAAATCGATACAACTTGTAAAATTAATATCTTGAAATACATTACCTATAGCACCAGCAACTATGCAGTAACTTTATATCAAGAATTAGAGGAGATTCGTTCACCGTTTATGTTAAAGAATTCTAAAAATCACAAAAAAATTAAAATTTGTAAAAAATAGCAAGTTTAGTAAAAAAAAAATTGGTAAAATTTGTGATATGAAAATATTTTCAATAAACCATCAAAACCATTCCAAGGCCAGTAAAATTTTTTCATCAAATTAAACTATTAGCAAACGCTAGGTGAGGTTTTTTGCCACTGGGGCTGGAAAACTTGAATAATGACAAGAAATGTTAGAAACTTTGATAAACAACTGCAATTTTTATCAAAAAAATTGTCAAAATTTGCAAAGTAAAAATTTTGAAAACCATTCCTTAACCACTCGAAACAATGAAACAACTTATTATTTAGCGCCAGAGGAGGTTTCTTGACTTCAACGTCTGAAACAACTCAAAAACGCCAGAAATTGTCATTAAACTTGAAAAAAATGTTAAAAATTAGTTTAAATTATCGAGTTTATGTTTAGATTAGCAAAAAATATAGCTCTTAAAATGGTCATAAAAAGTAATTTCGTCTTGCAAAAGACGTTTACCGACTTTTACAAACCTCAATTTTCGGCTGATCCAACAAAAAATCCAAAAAATGACGATTGCATTCTTTTGGGCTCAAAAACTCCTAAAAATGACCTTTTAACCTTGAATTACGGCCTTCCCAGTAGTTTCATCACTCTAAGTGCTTGACGGACTACTGAATGAAGCTACGGGTTTCTAATGAAACTCGATGCTTGCTGACCGTTACCTGTTTATCCCGTTTTGAAAGCTCAAAGTCATGAAAAAAGTTGAAAACATCTTACAAAAATAAAAACATAGCCGCAAGAATTCCAGAAACAACTCGAAGTGAAAATCCACTTAAATGCAATTCAACTACTCATCAGACAAAACGTGCCTCCAATAACTTACGATTATCTTGAAATAAAAGCATAAAAATATTAAAAAATATAAAATCTATTAAAATAAAAATAATCTGATCAGATTCTGTCATAAATTGATACCCCAAAAAACTATCTCCGCCAAAATTATATCATCAATACAACTAGTAATTACTAAAACCAATTTTGAGATGTTTTAAAAATACTTGAATCCAAATCATGAAAAAAAAGCTCTTACACAACTTGGACTAAAAAACTGAAAAAAGTTAATATTTTTTAAAATTACAAAAGCACATAAATCTAAACTAAAATTCTTTTCAGCTAATGGGGTACGCGAATGCTCGCAACACAATAGGCAAGTCAAAATCGGTTGAGAAACTTGTCTAAAGAACAGAAAAAAACCGAAAAACTGCAAGAAATTAAGAGAATTAGTTCCAATTTTCGACATTTTTCGTCATAATTCTCAACAAAAAAAAATGCTTCATATCCACAAAACTGTAACCACGTGTTAACTTAAAATCGCTCAAGTAATAGCGGTATCTTAAATACCCTCTTGAGGCAGTAAAACGAAATAATGGTAAAAAAATCGTTGAAAATTAGACCAAAAATCAGCAAAATACATGAAAATAATCCGAATTAGCATAAAATTTATATTATAAGTTTTCAGAAACCTTCAAACCACTACTAAACCCAGCCTAAAATTAAAAGCAAATCATTACCAAACCTCTTAACCAATAAAAAGAGAAATGAACTGCTTTTAAATGCCGCACATGAACAAAAAATTTCGCTCGCTTACCGAATTTTTTTTCACACCTCAATTTCTCGCTCTCTAGAAAACAGCGATATGAACAAAAATCCACTCTCTTTTCGCTTCACTCTTCATTTTGTTCAGCAATAAAATCACTCCAAATTTTTTCACGTGTTTCATTTCCCGCTTCAAAATTCACTCCAAAAAATTGATTAAAAAAAGGACTTCTCCAATACTCCTCTTCGAGTCGTAATAAAAAAAGACAGAGCACCAATACAATCCAATTCTTGGATTGTGAAAAACCACGCTGTTATCAATTAGTAAAACTACGGATTTATTGAATTTTTTTACCAGTTAAGTATATTTTTTCACTCAACTACAAGTTGTTAAAATTTATTCTGGAAAACAGTGGCAACTACGAAAGCATACTCCACAAAACTGCTGTACATTTTGTAACGTAATTCTTGGTTTAATTTTCATTATATGACTCATTTTTCAATATTTTTTTGAAAGAAAAAATTTTGTTCATACCCCGAAGTTTTGGATTCTGTTGATTCTTTATCGAAGTCTGACTTTGGTTGTGTTTTGGTGGTGCTGGCCAGCTGCTCCTTTTCTGGGGCTACTGCCCCCGCATAATCCGTCAGCGCACTATAACACAGGATGAGTTAGTAGTACTAAATTGATGTACTAAATGTATTAAACATAGTTGTTAAGTGTTATAAGACTTGTGCAGAATTTCGGCCAATTATTATTTTTTCAACGGATAAGTGGCAATAAAATCAATTCACTGCATGTCTAACAAAAATCACCGCGTTCAGCGCATTTTGTACATTTTGAAGAGTTTTTATTGCTCACACCTTGGCCCAGTAACAGCTAGACGGCAGTAAAACAAAGATTTCTCAAAATTCAAAAAAAAACAAACATGTTTTCAAAATTTTTAACTAAATAGCTTTGCAAATCTGGGGGGGGGGGGGGGGGGGGGGGGGGGTGTTTATGTTGAATTTTAGTGGTTTTTTATTGGTGCATTAAGTTTGATTATCGCCCAAGTTCTGATTGAAATTTTAGTGATGTGCAAAACCTGTTGTTTTTTTGTAGACATGTCTCAAAACTAAGAAGTTGCGATCAACTATCTGATTATATTGCGGTCTCTATGTTCGGGGGGACTATATGCTCAATTAAGTTTTTTTCTGTTCAGTCAAATATGGCCGATCGAAATGTTTATCCAAGAGAATTGCGATTCGTGAAATCCCGTTCAGTGCTGCGTACAGAACTAATGCACGTATTGAAAAATTTATCGCTTACGAGCAGTTGTCGAAGTTAAAAAGTTTTGTGATAATTTGACTTTTCACATACGGTTTGTTCACATTTATGGTAATTTTTTGTCAAGTTATGTTAATTTGGGCTCCATTATGTTAATATATATAGAAAATTTTGGTGCTTTGTAGCCGTGAAGCAATAATCGAACTGTTATTGGTCTTATCGTAATGTTTTAAAATTAAACACATTTGGATTAGAATCCAACTTCGTCAGTTTTAGAAAGATTTCATTTTCACGTGTAGCCGTTTGACTTCTGTTTTGCATTTATTCTCAGAGTGAAAACCAAGATGCCAGTATTTCATTGATCAAACATATTGTCTGAATTGGTGCGTGGGCAATTAGAGATATTTTACTTTGATGCTACTTGTTTCCAACAAAATTATTAAATTTCTCCAATTTTGATCTTTACTTGTTCTTTAGGTTGTGTTGTTACTTTGTGTCAAAGCAGAGATTTTCATTAATTTGATGTAAGTGAACCTGTATCTGTTGACATCTTATGGTATTGATTAGTTTGTTTTCGTAAAATTTTGGTGAAAAAGTTGTTTTGATTAAAAGGTTGTTTTTTTTCTGTAGTTTTATCAACGTATGGACAATCAAATATCTCATTAATTGATACAATTTCCCAAGCTAGCCCTTTTTGTTTGCAGATCACCGTTAAAAATTTTTTTGATAATGAGATTAATTCTTTTCATGGAACTAAAAATGACCTTTAGGTTCCGTTTTTTTGTCGATGTTGTTGTTGCCTCGCGCTTTAATTCCATCTGTTAAAGTCTATGTAATCAAATAATGTAGTAAATTCTAATAAAAAATTTGCTTTGAATTATATCGAATTGACGCTTGTTCTGACGCTTGTTTTATGACTTGACAATATTTGTTTTTCCCCAATGTCTTATAACTCTGAATGATTGTTAAGAAGTGCGATGGGCAGTCAAACGAGGCATAGGTGCAGTTTCTGAATGTGTTCATCTGATAGCTTGTTGCTTAGGATCCAGGTTTTACAAATGTCAAAAGAATTTTGATAGATATATCAATTCTGTATTGTTGTTTATGTTGAATTTTAGTGGTTTTTTATTGGTGCATTAAGTTTGATTATCGCCCAAGTTCTGATTGAAATTTTAGTGATGTGCAAAACCTGTTGTTTTTTTGTAGACATGTCTCAAAAATAAGAAGTTGCGATCAACTATTTGATTATATTGCGGTCTCTATGTTCGGGGGGACTATATGCTCAATTAAGTTTTTTTCTGTTCAGTCAAATATGGCCGATCGAAATGTTTATCCAAGAGAATTACGAATCGTGAAATCCCGTTCAGTGCTGCGTACAGAACTAATGCACGTATTGAAAAATTTATCGCTTACAAGCAGTTGTCGAAGTTAAAAAGTTTTGTGATAATTTGACTTTTCACATTCGATTTGTTCGCATTTATGGTAATTTTTTGTCAAGTTATGTTAATTTGGGCTCCATTATGTTAATATATATAGAAAATTTTGGTGCTTTGTAGCCGTGAAGCAATAATCGAACTGTTATTGGTCTTATCGTAATGTTTTAAAATTAAACACATTTGGATTAGAATCCAACTTCGTCAGTTTTAGAAAGATTTCATTTTCACGTGTAGCCGTTTGACTTCTGTTTTGCATTTATTCTCAGAGTGAAAACCAAGATGCCAGTATTTCATTGATCAAACATATTGTCTGAATTGGTGCGTGGGCAATTAGAGATATTTTACTTTGATGCTACTTGTTTCCAACAAAATTATTAAATTTCTCCAATTTTGATCTTTACTTGTTCTTTAGGTTGTGTTGTTACTTTGTGTCAAAGCAGAGATTTTCATTAATTTGATGTAAGTGAACCTGTATCTGTTGACATCTTATGGTATTGATTAGTTTGTTTTCGTAAAATTTTGGTGAAAAAGTTGTTTTGATTAAAAGGTTGTTTTTTTTCTGTAGTTTTATCAACGTATGGACAATCAAATATCTCATTAATTGATACAATTTCCCAAGCTAGCCCTTTTTGTTTGCAGATCACCGTTAAAATTTTTTTTGACAATGAGATTAATTCTTTTCATGGAAATAAAAATGACCTTTAGGTTCCGTTTTTTTGTCGATGTTGTTGTTGCCTCGTGCTTTAATTCCATCTGTTAAAGTCTATTTAATCAAATAATGTAGTAAATTCTAAGCAAAATATTGCTTTAAATTATATCGAATTGACGCTTGTTCTGACGCTTGTTTTATGACTTGACAATATTTGTTTTTCCCCAATGTCTTATAACTCTGAATGATTGTTAAGAAGTGCGATGGGCAGTCAAACGAGGCATAGGTGCAGTTTCTGAATGTGTTCATCTGATAGCTTGTTGCTTAGGATCCAGGTTTTACAAATGTCAAAAGCATTTTGATAGATATATCGATTCTGTATTGTTGTTTATGTTGAATTTTAGTGGTTTTTTATTGGTGCATTAAGTTTGATTATTGCCCAAGTTCTGATTGAAATTTTAGTGATGTGCAAAACCTGTTGTTTTTTTGTAGACATGTCTCGAAAATAAGAAGTTGCGATCAACTATCTGATTATATTGCTGTCTCTATGTTCGGGGGGACTATATGCTCAATTAAGTTTTTTTCTGTTCAGTCAAATATGGCCGATCGAAATGTTTATCCAAGAGAATTGCGATTCGGGAAATCCCGTTCAGTGCTGCGTACAGAACTAATGCACGTATTGAAAAATTTATCGCTTACAAGCAGTTGTCGAAGTTAAAAAGTTTTGTGATAATTTGATTTTTCACATTCGTTTTGTTCACATTTATGGTAATTTTTTGTCAAGTTATGTTAATTTGGGCTCCATTATGTTAATATATATAGAAAATTTTGGTGCTTTGTAGCCGTGAAGCAATAATCGAACTGTTATTGGTCTTATCGTAATGTTTTAAAATTAAACACATTTGGATTAGAATCCAACTTCGTCAGTTTTAGAAAGATTTCATTTTCACGTGTAGCCGTTTGACTTCTGTCTTGCATTTATTCTCAGAGTGAAAACCAAGATGCCAGTATTTCATTGATCAAACATATTGTCTGAATTGGTGCGTGGGCAATTAGAGATATTTTACTTTGATGCTACTTGTTTCCAACAAAATTATTAAATTTCTCCAATTTTGATCTTTACTTGTTCTTTAGGTTGTGTTGTTACTTTGTGTCAAAGCAGAGATTTTCATTAATTTGATGTAAGTGAACCTGTATCTGTTGACATCTTATGGTATTGATTAGTTTGTTTTCGTAAAATTCAAGTGAAAAAGTTGTTTTGATTAAAAGGTTGTTTTTTTTCTGTAGTTTTATCAACGTATGGACAATCAAATATCTCATTAATTGATACAATTTCCCAAGCTAGCCCTTTTTGTTTGCAGATCACCGTTAAAAATTTTTTTGATAATGAGATTAATTCTTTTCATGGAACTAAAAATGACCTTTAGGTTCCGTTTTTTTGTCGATGTTGTTGTTGCCTCGCGCTTTAAATCCATCTGTTAAAGTCTATGTAATCAAATAATGTAGTAAATTCTAATCAAATTATTGCTTTAAATTATATCGAATTCACGCTTGTTCTGACGCTTGTTTTATGACTTGACAATATTTGTTTTTCCCCAATGTCTTATAACTCTGAATGATTGTTAAGAAGTGCGATGGGCAGTCAAACGAGGCATAGGTGCAGTTTCTGAATGTGTTCATCTGATAGCTTGTTGCTTAGGATCCAGGTTTTACAAATGTCAAAAGCATTTTGATAGATATATCGATTCTGTATTGTTGTTTATGTTGAGTTTTAGTGGTTTTTTATTGGTGCATTAAGTTTGATTATCGCCCAAGTTCTGATTGAAATTTTAGTGATGTGCAAAACCTGTTGTTTTTTTGTAGACATGTCTCGAAAATAAGAGGTTGCGATCAACTATCTGATTATATTGCGGTGTCTATGTTCGGGGGGACTATATGCTCAATTAAGTTTTTTTCTGTTCAGTCAAATATGCCCGATCGAAATGTTTATCCTAGAGAATTGCGATTCGGGAAATCCCGTTCAGTGCTGCGTACAGAACTAATGCACGTATTGAAAAATTTATCGCTTACGAGCAGTTGTCGAAGTTAAAAAGTTTTGTGATAATTTGAATTTTCACATTCGTTTTGTTCACATTTATGGTAATTTTTTGTCAAGTTATGTTAATTTGGGCTCCATTATGTTAATATATATAGAAAATTTTGGTGCTTTGTAGCCGTGAAGCAATAATCGAACTGTTATTGGTCTTATCGTAATGTTTTAAAATTAAACACATTTGGATTAGAATCCAACTTCGTCAGTTTTAGAAAGATTTCATTTTCACGTGTAGCCGTTTGACTTCTGTCTTGCATTTATTCTCAGAGTGAAAACCAAGATGCCAGTATTTCATTGATCAAACATATTGTCTGAATTGGTGCGTGGGCAATTAGAGATATTTTACTTTGATGCTACTTGTTTCCAACAAAATTATTAAATTTCTCCAATTTTGATCTTTACTTGTTCTTTAGGTTGTGTTGTTACTTTGTGTCAAAGCAGAGATTTTCATTAATTTGATGTAAGTGAACCTGTATCTGTTGACATCTTATGGTATTGATTAGTTTGTTTTCGTAAAATTCAAGTGAAAAAGTTGTTTTGATTAAAAGGTTGTTTTTTTTCTGTAGTTTTATCAACGTATGGACAATCAAATATCTCATTAATTGATACAATTTCCCAAGCTAGCCCTTTTTGTTTGCAGATCACCGTTAAAAATTTTTTTGACAATGAGATTAATTCTTTTCATGGAAATAAAAATGACCTTTAGGTTCCGTTTTTTTTGTCGATGTTGTTGTTGCCTCGCGCTTTAAATCCATCTGTTAAAGTCTATGTAATCAAATAATGTAGTAAATTCTAATCAAATTATTGCTTTAAATTATATCGAATTCACGCTTGTTCTGACGCTTGTTTTATGACTTGACAATATTTGTTTTTCCCCAATGTCTTATAACTCTGAATGATTGTTAAGAAGTGCGATGGGCAGTCAAACGAGGCATAGGTGCAGTTTCTGAATGTGTTCATCTGATAGCTTGTTGCTTAGGATCCAGGTTTTACAAATGTCAAAAGCATTTTGATAGATATATCGATTCTGTATTGTTGTTTATGTTGAGTTTTAGTGGTTTTTTATTGGTGCATTAAGTTTGATTATCGCCCAAGTTCTGATTGAAATTTTAGTGATGTGCAAAACCTGTTGTTTTTTTGTAGACATGTCTCGAAAATAAGAGGTTGCGATCAACTATCTGATTATATTGCGGTGTCTATGTTCGGGGGGACTATATGCTCAATTAAGTTTTTTTCTGTTCAGTCAAATATGCCCGATCGAAATGTTTATCCTAGAGAATTGCGATTCGGGAAATCCCGTTCAGTGCTGCGTACAGAACTAATGCACGTATTGAAAAATTTATCGCTTACGAGCAGTTGTCGAAGTTAAAAAGTTTTGTGATAATTTGAATTTTCACATTCGATTTGTTCACATTTACGGTAATTTTTTGTCAGGTTATGTTAATTTGGGCTCCATTATGGTAATACATATATAGAAAATTTTGGTGCTTTGTAGCCGTGAAGCAATAATCGAACTGTTATTGGTCTTATCGTAATGTTTTAAAATTAAACACATTTGGATTAGAATCCAACTTCGTCAGTTTTAGAAAGATTTCATTTTCACGTGTAGCCGTTTGACTTCTGTTTTGCTTTTATTCTCAGAGTGAAAACCAAGATGCCATTATTTCATTGATCAAACATATTGTCTGAATTGGTGCGTGGGCAATTAGAGTTATTTTACTTTGACGCTACTTGTTTCCAACAAAATTATTAAATTTCTCCAACTTTGCTCTTTACTTTTTTCTTTATGTTGTGTTGTTACTGTGTGTCAAAGCAGAGATTTTCATTTATTTTATTTAAGTGAACCTGTATCTGTTGACTTCTTGTGGTATTGATTAGTTTGTTTTCGTAAAATTTTAGTGAAAAAGTTGTTTTGAATAAAAGGTTGTTTTTTTTTCTGTAGTTTTATCACCGTATGGACAATCAAATATCTCATTAATTGCTACAATTTCCCAAGCTAGCCCTTTTTGTTTGCAGATCACCGTTAAAATTTTTTTTGATAATGAGATTAATTCTTTTCATGGAAATAAAAATGACCTTTAGGTTCCGCTTTTTGGCGATATTGTTGTTGCCTCGCGCTTTAATTCCATCTGTTAAAGTCTATGTAATCAAATAATGTAGTAAATTCTAATCAAAAATTTGCTTTAACTTGTATCGAATTGACGCTTGTTCTGACGCTTGTTTTATGACTTGACAATATTTGTTTTTCCCCAATGTCTTATAACTCTGAATGATTGTTAAGAAGTGCGATGGGCAGTCGAACGAGGCATAGGTGCAGTTTCTGAATGTGTTCATGTGATAGCTTGTCGCTTAAGATCCGGGTTTTACAAATGTCAAAAGAATTTTGATAGATATATCGATTCTGTATTGTTGTTTATGTTGAATTTTAGTGGTTTTTTATTGGTGCATTAAGTTTGATTATCGCCCAAGTGGTTTTTTAATCTGATTGAAATTTTAGTGATGTGCAAAACCTGTTGTTTTTTTTGTAGACATGTCTCAAAAATAAGAAGTTGCGATCAACTATCTGATTATATTGCGGTCTGATTATATGTTCGGGTTTGATAATTGAAATTAATTGTTTTCATAGCAATTTTCAGGTTCCATTTGTTTTTGTCGATATTGTTGCTGCGCTTTAATTCCATCTATTAAAGTCGATGTAATCAAATCATTTGGTAATGTTAATTGAAAAATTGATATTGAATTGACGCTTGTTGTGTAAAGTTTTTATGATTTGACAGTATCTGTTTTCCCCAATTTCTTATCTTTTTTACTGATTGTTAACAAGTGCAATAAGCAGTCTAAAGAAGCATAGGCGAATTTTCTGAATCGGTTTTTGAGTGTTAATTAATCTGATTAAGGAAAAATTATCGCCGAGTCTTACTGAAGCGAATTTGCTAAATTTCAGTTCTTTCATTATGATGTGTTGAGTTTGATTATTGCCTAAATCATTATTGAAATTTTAGTGATCTGAGAAAACTTGTTGTTTTTTGTAGACTTCTCTCAATAATAGGAAGTTCTGATCAGCTATCTGATTATATTGAGTCTAACTATTTTGTGATTTCAGAATGCAGTGGGTTTTTTTGACTAAAATTTTATATTTTCAAAGATTTCTCTAATTTTGCTGAGTCGCACCTTAAGTTTGATGTTATTCACGTGCACAGTTCTAGCGTAGTGGATATGCGATTCGATGTTTTCTGTTTTTTAGCATTACTTGGTGGGACACAACAAACAACTTCAACAATTAATTTGAAGCTTATTTATAATTTTAATATTAAGAGAATCGTCTGTATGTTCGGTTTCGTAGATTCGCTGTTTGGTTTCAAACATATAATGGTTTCGTCGGTGTATGCGTCCCGAAGATTCGTTATAAATAGCTGCACAGCGATAGCTGTGGCTATTATTGCACTTCTCTTGGTTTTGTTACAATTCAAAGAATTTGAATTGTATTGGGGCGCTGTCGTTTTACGACTCGAAGAGGAGTATTGGAGAAGTCCTTTTTTTTTAAATCAATTTTATTGGAGTGAATTTTGAAACGGGAAATGAAACACGTGAAAAAATTTGGAGTGATTTGTGTGCTGAACAAAAGTGAAAAGCGGAGCGAAAAGAGAGTGCCTTTTGTTTATATCGTTGTTTTCTAGAGAGTGAGAAATTGAGGTGTAAAAAAAAATTTTAAGCGAGCGAGATTTTTTGTTCACGTGCGGAGTTTTGAAGCAGTTTTTTTTTCATTTTTTGGTTGAGATTTTGTTATGATTTCGTTTTATTTTTAGAGTGGATTCGGCAGTGGTTTGAAGGTTTCTGAAAATTTATATGGATTTTATGCTAATTCGGATGTTTTTCATGTATTTTGCTGATTTTTGGGCTAATTTTTGCGATTTTTTGACGATTGTTTTGTTTTACAGCCTCAAATGTCTATTGAAAAGACACCTATGACTTGTGCATTTTATAGATAACAATTGGTTACAGTTTTGTGGATGTGAAGCATTTTTTTGTTGAGAAATAGCGAACCTATATATCTTTTTTTGCAGTTTTTCGTTTTTTTCCCGTTTTTAGACGAGTTTCTAGACCAACTATGACTCGCATATTGTTCTGCGAGAATCTGGATGCCATTTTACCTGAAGGGATTTTGTCTTTGGATTTTGTGCTTTTTTAATATTAAAGAAATTATAACTTTTCCCAGTTTTTTAGATCAAGTTGTTTGTAAGAGCTTATTTTGTCATGATTTGGCTTCAAGTACCCTTAAAGAATTCTTTTAAAAGGTTTCAGTAGAAACTTGTTGTTTTGGTGAAATAATTTGGACAGAAATAGTTATTTTGGGATCTCAATTTATGACAAAATTTAATCCGATTTTTTTAATCATTTTTAACAGATTTGATTTTCCTGTTTCTACTTTTTCGTTTTATGGTTCTGTTTCAAGATAACCATAAATAAATGTAGGCAGGTTTTGTGAGATAAGTAGTTGGATGGCGTTTAATTGGATATTCACTTCGAGTCGATTCCAGAAATCTTCCGGCTATGTTTTTTCACATTTTCCGGCTATGTTTTTTCTCATCTTCCGGCTAAGATCTGTTCACACATTTTTATGATTTTTGAAGTCAAATTGGAGTGGTGATTTTGGTCACGCCGAAACAGGAAGTGGAGCGAAACAGCGAGTGGTTTTGCGGCGTGAAATTTTTTTCACTCTCATTGTAAAGTAGAGTGAGAAAACGGTGTTTGAACAAAAATTCGCTTTCTCGCTAGTGGTTTTTGTTCACATGGGGCAATTTCACTTTGATTTTTACTGTTTTTTTGATTTTTTGGATCGGATTTTTTTCCAAATGGTTTTTCCAATACATTCATAGTGCATTCCAGTTCTAGTTTTTTTGTTTTGTCAATGAAAATTCTTTGAATTGTACGTCAGGACTTGTCCTGCTATGTTTTTTTTATGACGTCACATATGACGTTCCAACCACTTCAAATCTGCTTTTTGTTCATTCGTTCATGCAATTTCAACGGAAGTGCGTGCGTGACGTCGTTTTTCGCTCTTAGTGGAGCGAGTTTTTTATTCATTTGCGTGATTTAACTTTTGGTCACACTTGATTTACCTCTTTCTCAAAAAATGACTTCCTCACTTTGAAATTGCCTTTTATTTACATTAATTCGAAGAGATAAGGTCAAATGGGTGTGTGTCATTCTAAATGAAAGTTATTAGAGAGCAACTAATAGAGGCAGCAAAAACTTACACAGATTTTTAATCAAAATATAACATATCAGCCTTCAATGAAAAGACGAATTTTTTTGGTCTTCTTTTTTACTGTTTTTTTTTTGAGACTGCAGATCTACAAAGCTATTGCGGCTATTTTCTGGCAATCTGCCAGCTATGTTATTCTGTTTCTTTGACTCGTCAAAAAGCAAAAAAGTTCAATTTAAAACATAAGAATTTGTTTATTTTTTTGAGCTTCTCGTTTTTGGCTTAAAATGTAGTCAATGATTTGATAGCCTCCTAATCGCGGGAACTTCAAACCTAGCTTTTCGAAAAAAACTAACTGTGAAATTTGATTGACTTCGTTCTTTTGCTCATTTATAACAAATTACTGATTGTAAATATTTGTTTGCCTTTAAAGTTCAAATATCAACGGACTTGATGATCAATGAGATAGATTCATTTCGTTGAATCTACGCAAAACTTTGACATGATCATGAGATATCAACTGCTTAAGTAATTGTTTCTAATGAATTCACGTTGTTTGAAACCGACCATACCAACAGTTTTGTACTTCTTAAACCAACATACCAAATCCAAGACGTGAACATTCAGAAGAAGATTTTTTTACGTTCACAGTGAACAATTTCTGAACTAGGTTTGAAGTAAAACAGTTTGAATTTCTGTGACTCCTCATTAGGCATGGCCGTTGTTGGAACAACATTATTTTTCTCTGTTTAATCGTTTTTTTCTACTTTACATTACATATAACATATATACAAGAAAACACAGTCAGAAACAGAGACAGAAAGATTGGCTTGCGGGCCATAAGATACAGAGAGCAACAGCATTATCAAGCTAAGGCGTTACACAAAGTCCTTGACTATATATGCGCAAAAATGAACCACATAATCTAAAAACGGTTAGAATCGCCAAAGACTGAGTGTCTTCAGAATCTCAAAAATAACAACAATTATTGAAAACAATGAAATAATGTAGCAATCTTGTTGGAATCAACGACAGACAAAGCAAGAACGCGAAAACTGAAGAAAACAGATAAAAAACAGAAATTTGAAAAATATGGCGCCACACTGAAATTTTTTTTACAAATACAAGACGAAGCCATTAACGAAAGCATATCAGAGAGCTTTAAGAGCCATTGAAAAAATTTTTAGCACTTCTAATGGCTGAAAAAAGGACTGGAACTGCAAATGAACGCAAGATTCACAAATTCAATGAAACTTTCAAGACCAAATGATATCTCAGTCAAAGAAAATTTTAACTAAAAGTTGGAGCTGATCAGTTAACTAAAATTACGCAGCATAAGAACACCAATAAGAGTTTTTGTGGTTCTTGAGACTAAGAGACAACAAATCGAGCAACAAAAACTCGAAAAACTCAAAATTTCGATAATATTTGTCTAAAAGATTGAAAGTCAAAGTCACAGAGAGGATCAGTTTTGAGCTGAAACAGTTAAAATGATTTAAAAATTTCACACCAGCAAACTATAAGATCTGTCCCCAATGAGAGTATTTGATGAGAAAACCACTCGGCAAAAACTCAAACATTTAATAAGATCCATTTATGTATTATTAGCCACCGATGAAACTGTAATAATTGTACTAGCTGAAAAGACGACGGGAAAAACAATTTTTCAACAAATTTTCATGATATCAAATAGTGCCACGGTAAAGAAAACAGAAATAGCATTAGCTAACCGTCGATGAGTTCAATCAATTGCTCAATTGCCTATAGGCACTATTAGAACACATATGTATCACATTAATAGCACTCAAGAGAAGAAAGGCTGAAAACAGCTACCAAAACCAGGAAAACACTTGAAAATTTGATTGTTCAACTCCAACTTCTCATTTCCTATTTAAAGGTAATGGGGAAAAACGCGCTTCAAAACCACTCGCTTTTTCCTTTGCTGCTCCAACGTGATTAAAATCAGCACTCTAATTTGGCTTCTCACTGACGAGAAAAAAAACGAAAAAAATGTGAACAGATCTTTAAAAAAAGACAAAAAACCCAAGAGCACGGCAATATAGCTCCGCTAAGCTTACGGCTTCGCAGCCAAAAAATGACTTGCTCCTTGCCTTAGTGTACTGAAAAAACAACTAGGTTTACCTTGCTTCGTCGTCTGCATCTACGATTACTTCCTTCTCAGGGCGTTTTCTTCTCCTAGGAGTTCTTGGGGTGCTGAGGTGACCAGAAGAGCCTGCAACAGGCAACTCTGGATCTCTCGCTTCTCCATCGTCGCTGAAACACAAAATTCATTGTTATTTGTTTGCAATTATATCTCCAAGGCTACGTACGATTGTAGAATTCTCAGGCTGGTCTCCTGATGGAATGGCCACGTTTTCTATATCCACACCGACCCAGTGCTATCATTTATAAATGATTGTTCTTTTTTCCCCAGCGAATCTTTAAGTAAAATTTCATACGTAGATTATCCAGGAGAAAAAAAAAGAAGAATAATTCATGAATTAAAACTCAAATGGGTTGCAGAAATTCCGTTTCGAGTTCCCAAACTGAAGTCACCCGTGATCAGACCATCTTGAGAGCGCAAGTTAGCATGGAGCGTTCGGGTTACGGTTCGAGAGTCTTGGACATCGATTCGCAAAAGCATGATTGATAAATTTCTTTTGCACACAATTACATTTGGCATCTAATAATTTGAAGAATTCAATGAGAAGTGATACCAAAATAGAGACTTTGCAGAGAAACAGAGAAATAGAGAAAAACTAACGGTTCATTTGTGATGTTTATCACCCTGTCGTGCTGCAATCAATCAACAGCCACACTATCTATTGTTTATAAATTGAGATATGGCTCCAAAACATCTAATGAATATTAGACCACCTATATACAAGTTCATTCAGTACTCTAACAAAACAGTATACAGCTCTAATAGCACTCTATAGACTTTGTTATCCTCTGAGAGTAGTACTCTAAGAAGTACAAAAAGATAATAAATTTTTATATCGAAAATTGGTTTCTCAAGTCAAGAGAAAATTCCAAATTGTTTTTAGGAAAATTCTAACTCACGCCGTTTAATCTGGTTTTTGCTAGGATTTGTGCAGCCTAATTGTCCTTCCCGTGAAATCAATAAATCAATAGAAGAACAGATCTGTAAAACTCAGTGACGGAACATTTCTATGATTTTTTCTAAAGATTCCAACTTTTTCAATCAAAATTGACAGAAAATTCAAACTTGAAGAGCGCAAATTAAAAGTTTCTAATGTGATGCCTCGATTTTAGTCAACATTAAATTTTCAATCCAAATAATATATTTTGCTTCAGTACAAAGCAAAAGAATAAAAACAGTAAACTAGTTGTAGTCTACGTCTTGACTGGACTTTAGTGTAGTAGTGAGTCTAGATCTGATGTTTTCAAATCGAGCATCCAAAGTCTCATTTTTAAGAGCTGAAAATTTTTTGAGGAGCAAATGTTGAAATACCAAAGATATTGAGAGAAAAAAACATAACCGACTAAACGTCGGAAGAACTGCTCTCGAACGACCACTGGAGCTCTAATCAATTGCAGCCTGCTTCAGTCGGGTGGGGGGGGATCCTAAATGGGACTAAAAAGTTCAATAGTGTGCTTCAAATAGCCACATTAGAGGTTAACATATGCCACTATTAAGATTTAAAGTGAAAAATGACGCCAATTTCGGCGCACTTTTCATTTGACTTTCAGTATAAAATTGCCGCCAATTGAGTTCAGCTGCTTCAAATTGTGATTAAGAGAGAGTTTTAGATCACGCGAATCGCAAAAGTCAAGGGTGTAAAAGTAACACAAAAATTCAAAAATGTCAAGCGAAAATTTTGCATAAAAAAGGCACACACGTTTACAATAATTGCTATGAACTTCGTTCAAGAGCAATTAATAATTTAAATAATTAATTAGACATGAAGTTTGTCTCGTAACTATCTTTTTTAAACTGATTACTAGTTTCCCAACGTGTAATTCTTCTACTCTGAGAGAAACTAAAATCTTAAAATCATTTCTTTGCTGAACTTTTTTGTTTGAAAAATTCTTCGTGTTGCAGAAAAGTTTCTTCAACTGTTTTCTTCTAAAATTGCTCAAAAGCAGTTATTTGAGGTTATTGCGTTTTGCTCAAATACATAGGCTGTCTAAAGCAGATAAAGAACCTTTTTTAATGCTTCATTGATTAGTTCCTCGCTTAAATTCAACCCAGTTTTACCTCCTCTCAACTCTCCCTATCACAATTGCCGAAACGTTCATACAAAAGCAGTTCTCTAATTTTTACTCTCCCCATAATTTTAGTGCCATTAGAAGCTCAGATGACGACCAATTTGTAAATAGTGATGCTATTGTGTCATGATGTCTGTTGATCAATTCTCAGGGTGATAAGAGCTGCAACTCTTGTTATCATATCTAGAATTGATTTTAAACTTTTGACGCTTTATATTGATAATTATAGTGCAGTCGCGATGTTCAAACTCAAAAACCGCAGGGAAACCAAAGTTGTATGCGTACGCAACAAATTGCGTCTAAACAAATCCTTTTATTCCCCTAAAAATAAAATTAAGAGGGATTTGATTGGAAGAATTCCAAAAAATACATGATATTTCTCAAATTCTATTATCTTTTGGCGAGAGCAGGATGTTGTCAGGATTAATCAGGTGGAAACGATGCAAATGTTAGAGGACAATAGGGTAAAAACAATAAACAATGCCAAACAAGGGGGCAATAAAGTGAAATTGATGTCAGACGTGGGCAGTTTCAAAAATGAACTCACATGTAATGTGTAATTTCGATGAGAAGTCTTTAGTTTTTTGGCTGTTATTTTAAAATTCCTTCAGCATAGAAGTCTGAGTTCTTGCTTGTCACAAGTGGGTCGCCAAAAAATGAAAATGCGCTCCTGTTAACCATTTCTGCTGCCAAAATGTCAGCAATCGTTAAGCAATTACAGTATACTAAAAAGCCGATCTGAGAGCTCCTCAAGTGATCTGTTCCTAAAGAGCTAACTTTGTCGCTGCGAAATTTGAATTAAGTTCGATTTTGAGCATAGGCAGCATTTTCCGAAGAAAAAATTGCTGCAAATGGTAGTATTGCTGATACTACAGCTGCTGGTTACTTGTCTAACTATAGAGCCAAAGTTACCGAGAAGACGGGAAAAGCAGCGTTCGGAAGCGTAGCTCAGGTGTTTCTGGACAAAAAGGGAAAACCACCTGCAATTTAGCGGATACCTTGAACGCTTACAGCAAGGTAGAAAAATTTCCCACCTCACCACATGGTGTCATCGTGTCTTTTCATAAAAAAACAAATTGAGTGAAAGTTACGGAAATCTCCAAAAAAAGAAGATTTGACAAAATTTTAAAGATTATTGGTTAAATAACATAATTTACATCCTCAGAAAAACTCTTGATAAAAAAAACAATTTTTGCCGTAAGTTTTGAGCTAAGTGACTTTTATAAGTTTGCACATACAAAATTTTTTTGCTGGGTCTTTCCAGTGCAACAACTGTTTATATCAACAAAAACAACACTGTTTAGTAGCATCAATACCACTCTGAGTTTGCTCATTTTCGTACAGTTGTTCAGGAGAAATCATTAAAAACCTGAACATTGCCTCAAATGTTCTGGAAAATTTTCGTGCAAAGCTGTGGAAAATACGGCTTTTTTGCTATAAAATGCAGATTGCAATTGCTTGTGGATTCAAATTCACTTGAGATCTTACAGTAGCAAGCCACTGGACACAGATGTTTTTAGAACATCTGTGGTGGAAAAACGTTGAACTCAATGAATCTATTTGCACCATTTGAACTATTGACCTCCAAATCCCTATCCAGAAGAGTGTCCACTTGGATATCAGACCCTTCTTTTTGCTATGCAGCCGATTTTATATTAGTAACAAGCTTCACTTCAGCGTGAGAGCAGTAGAGATCACTCAAAAATGAAGAACGAATGCGTGAAAAAGTCACTTGGTAAGTCAAAGAATGTTCTAGAAGAAAAGCGCAAAAAAGTTCAAGCAAAAATTTGCATAAAAAAGATTAACGCTTTTACAATAATTGCTGTGAACTTCGTTCAAGAGCAATTAAAATTAAAGTTTCTTACCAGGAATTTAGAGAAAAATATGTGTATAGAAACAAGAGTCGAGAACTTCAATAAATGCATGGGAAAGTAAGTTTCCGACTGAGAGTTTCCCGAATTGCAGCTCCTGACAAATTTCCTGTCAAGAAAAGTCCCAAATGTATTTTTTGAGAAGAGTATTCGGAATCCTAGCGCGAAGAGTAGGAATCGTTGCACCGGGGTTACAATTTATTCTTTATTTATTCTTTTCAAATAAAACTCGTAGCCTTCGACTACTAAAAATATTTCTTTGTTCTTGGACGAAACGATAGTCTTTAACAGATATCACGCTGAGCAGGAGTTGAAATTGGACACGTAATGTGTTTTTGGTTGATGTTTCGTTGCTATTTTCTATTGTCATTTTCCGGTTAATCGTTAACGTTCTCAATGTTTTAATTGCTTTATTCCTTTTTTAGGGAATATCGACAGTTTCTTTGAATCTCTAATAATTGTCGAGCAATCAAGATCGAAGATTAGTTTTTTAAATTATATTACTGAATTGCGGAAAATTTAGTTAGGTAACACTTATTTTTCACCCTTTAGGCCTTTTACCTCGATTTCTATTATTATCTTCAATATCGGTGAAACATTTCCAATTACTCACGTTATGAGCGTCTTAAAATCGGGGTAAAAATTGCAGGGTGATGTTCAGTAATGCGAGTGTTAGAAAATTGAGGTTACGTTGCAGGGGGGTTAAAGCAACAAGGCTGAAAAACTAGACACCACCGTTACCCCCTTCTCTTACCTTATTTTTGATGAATTTCGGGGGTAGTTTTCACATGGGAAAGACCAGTTAAGTTAAGTTTAATTTATCTAAATAGATTGACATCATTGAAGGCTTCAACGAGATGAAGATTAAGATCTGCAACAGTTTCAAAATAAGAATACATTTTTAAGATTTTAATGTCAGCAATCTCGGCTCAGCGTTTGGGGTGTACCTACAAAATTGTGAGCTACAACCTTGTATTTGGGTGGGTCCGGGGCAAAACCTTTGAGACTCTGTTGACTCTTTCTCCGTCTTCTCGTGCCCCCTTGACTTCCATCGGACCCACTGGAAGACTGCAAGGTCCCAGCTACAAATTGTGTAATAAAGATTATTTCCCAGTTTGAAAGCCAAACATGAACCTTTGTAATTATACTAGGTCATAAATGATTGCATGGTTTCTGAGTAGTAGTACACGGATAAATTTATTTAAAGTTCCAAAAGGCTCTAGTTGCTGCCCTCTAAAACCCAAATTAATGAAGTTGAGAAGCAAATCAAAAATGATTTTTCGGATCTTTTCCGTTTGTGCCCTCCAAGCTTAGTGGGCGCATATTATTTGCACCCCCCAGAGGCACTTGCCATATTTTTACATAATGATTTTACTGTGTAATGGCACGTGCTCTGCAACTGGGGGCGCATAACGTACTGGGGGGGAACAAACGGAAAAGATCCTAGTTTTCTTTGAACTGAGAATGGGATATATATTACCTGTATGAATCTTAGTTCGCCAACAGTTTTGACTAATTTTCACATTTCTTTCCAAATTGTACAATTTTTTCAATTTTGAAAAATAAAATTATCACAGTTAGCAAGATGTGCTTCATTGTGTTTTTTAAATTAAAAAAGCACGAATTAATCTGCTTGTTTGAATTACAACGTAACAAAATTAAATAATCTTGAACTAAAACGTATATATTTTTGCTTTCTCATGCGAGTATTTGAGTTGCCTTTGATACAGTCCGACGTATTAGAGGCGTTTCATTTGCAGCACTTTCAATTGCACGCCAATCAGATAGTTTTTTGAAATTATGGTTCGAAATAAATGAAGTGTCCTGTTCGCCACGTAGTGGTTATTGAGTACCCGCTGTGGGCTCTAATCGCTGACTAATGCACCATAGAGACAAAGAAACCTACGGCAAGTCTACGATCAGAGATGGAGATACTAACTTAGTCTATTTTATTGAGTTTAAGCTCCAAGGTAGCTTGAAGACGTATTTTCTTTAGCTAAATGTTGATATCGCGCATGATAGTTCGAGTAGGTTTCCTACAATCTTTGGATGACACGCTAGTTTTATGTTCTTGCCCTAGAGCAAATATAAGATACACGAGCGATTGGAAAGTTTCTCGAGATAACTGTTTGCTACTGCTAAGGAAAGTGCCATTTTATCACGAGGTCTTTTCATAATGTCATCGTATCGAAGGAGTCCGGTGACGCCAGTTACCTCCGATGCCAGTTATATTTCTGAGGGCAACAAAAAACAGTAGTAAGCCATAAATTTTTGATAAAAAAGCAAAGAAAGAGTATACTCCAATGTTGAAAAAGCACAACCTTCATCAAGAGTGGACTTAGTCTAGAAAAATTGTGGCAGATATTAGCTGACTTCAAAAAAGACGTCTGACATAGAAAGCTTATCGAGAAAGTTGATTTTTGTTCCGAGCCCTCTTGAGGAGAGGAGGAAATTAATACTCAAATGCGTTTTTTGTTCAGTCAATCTTGACCGAGTGATGTGAGTGGTATCATTAAAAAGCCCGTCCAGCTTAATACATGGAAGTAAATTTTATTCACATCTTCCGGAATTTTTCCCAAAATTTCATTAATTTTGTTAAAAATGCGAAAAATGTTAAAAAATAGCACAGTTGATTTTTCTTAAAGACAAAAAAGTATTGTTGACTATTTTTATTTAATTTTTTTGGCTAAACCTTTGGCTAAATATTTCAAAAATCAGCCTTTTTCATCCGAAGATTGACCGAATTCAGCTTCTTTAGTCCACTTCAATTGAATTTGACGAAAGAACACAACCAAAACCAACTAACGCAATCTTTGTAAACTATAAAGGGAGCTACTCCTACTTCCACTTCCATTGAGAGTGGTCTGGAGTTAAAATTTAGCCGTTGGCTGTTAACTTTACACTTTAGTTTTTAGTTTTGACGTTTTATCAAACAAATTACTTAGATCTATGACATTCGAAATAATTGAGTTCTCCTAATGGACAAACAGCAATAACAAAGCCGGTTTTAATCGAATCTTGGACTATACAATCAAAAAACAAATCGGGTTGTAATCAGTCGCTTTTTCAAAAAGGTTTTCAAAAATTGAAAGAAATTTCCTGGATGATGACAGGTCTCGTTAGTTTTTCATTGGGAAACATGTGCTTTTGATCTGATTTGAGTAGATACATGATGGCATCATGACTTTGAATACAATTTTCTTTCCAAAACAAAAAAAAAATTCAACTTTGTATGTTTGTTTTTTTTACTATTTTTATTTAGTCTCCTTAGTTACAGAACACATGTAAAAATTTTGTCGTCGAAGGAAGGTGCAAGTGAACAAAATTTTTTGTTTTTAAAGATTTCGGTATGAATTTACGGATTTTTCACAAAAAAAGTAAACTAATTTTGGTTTTTGTCTATACTTGACTTTTTGTCTGGAGCCCTAAAACTTAATCTGAATAATAAATGTTCTAAAGTGCTTCCTTTAAACGATTAAACGAACCTATTCGATTGTTTCAATTTGTAGCTAATGGCGTTCTTGACTTTGAAAATAATTGTTTTAGAAAAAAAAAACAAACTTTTACCTAATTTTAGTGTTTTTTCTCCATTTTAGTCGACTTTCTGCCTACTCTCATTAATTAGAGGGCGCATAGCACAATATTGGCGTTCAATGAATGCAACAAGGAACCAAGGAGTCAGCTTAACATATTTTTGGGGGCAAAATATGGCTTTACAGCTTCGACAGTCTTTTCTCGCAACTTTTAATTGAACTTTCATTTGTTTTCTCTATTTTTGTTCATTTTGTGACCGTAAAGAAGTAGAATAATGACAGGTCATAATGCCCTCCTATAGTAGCGTTTATGAGTTTTAACATATTGTATGTTTTCAATTGCTATCTGATGGTTTTTATTACTTTAATATTAATTGTTTTTAAAAACTTAGGCAAATTTTTTTTAAACTTTGCTGTTCCTTGCTCTGTTTTGACTAATTGTCCCTGAAGCTATATATGGAGCAGTTCCAGGAGATGTTTTAGTAGGTTCAGTGTTCTGTGACTCTGTTTTGACCTTTTTAAAATGTTTTTTTTTACAAGTCATCTAAAGTTTTGGGTGTCATTAATGTTTGTTGTCATTGTTGTTTGATTTTGCTGTTCCTCTTGACTTGTTTTCCTAATAATGGCTGATATCATCATTTTATTTTGGCTTTTTTTACTTCATTGAGTTATTTGCGTAGGAGGTGATCTTTTTGTTCATACATAATTTTTTTGAAAAACACTTGAATTTTTGGGGTTTTTTAAATCTGTTCTTAATTTGGTAGACATTTATGCCAAAATGCGGACGAGATGGGTCGGAACTTTGGTGGAACTTCTATACGGAGCCTGTATATGATCAGATTGACTAGGCTGGACAGTTCAACTCGGGCAGTTCAAGAGTATCAGTTGTTCATTTGTATCAGTGGTCAATTTTTATCCACGTTCTGTTGTCAAAGCAACACTTCAATCAAAGTAACGGTCATATTTCTAACACATTTTTAAGTTAATTTTGAAAAGGTAAATTTGGGCTAATAAGCATTTCAAAGAGCCCTCAACAATACAAGCCGGAGAAAACGACTTTTTTCCTATAACTTAACAAACTATAAATCAACAATCTACAAGAGTTGCAATTCAATTGATACAAAGCCCACCTTCTGCTATTTCTATTCGTGAGAAGAAAGAGCACAACCCAACTTGATTTTCAATTAAACGAAATTGGCATAAGTGAGTTTTAGACATAGATCTTTCTCTCCGATTTGTTTCCCTATCGGGTTGAACTGGCATATAACACAAAACAGATAACACAATACCTGAGGTCCCGTTTTGGGTTATCTGTAGCAAAACAAATCCAATTACATATTCAAAAAACAAAGCTTAGCAAATAGTTGCAAATTGAAATTGTAAAGCATTTGTAAGATCAATGAGGATATACAGTTACAGAAGCGAATAACAAAAAAATGTCCAGACAGATTTGGAACAGCTAAAACAAACTGGATGGTGTAAAGTATTCCCTATAATAATTGGCATAGCTGCTGTTACATTTAGTCCCCCGACCCGGACAGTGGTGGAGTACAATTTTCAGTCCGGTTTCCCGAAGAAATTGCTAACACCAATACAAATTAAAATCAAGATATCGTTGAAAACAATCTGAAGCAAGGAATCTACAAAACAAGTCTATCCATGGACGAAACTTTTAGCAAAGAATCAAGCTGCTACCTGGATTAGAAAAAAAAGTGACTCGTTCACAGAGTCGCAGAAACCTGGAGAAGCAGATTTTGTTATCTTCAGTTCAGTTGCAATAATTTTAACATACACGGCTGATTACCGAAAAATAGCCGCCATTGATTCCCATAACCAAGATTGTGATTGAAAGAAGAAAAAACTCGTGAAAAAATTTTTTTTACAAACAATTTCAAAGTGCGAACTATTTTGAAGGCCATTTGGAGCTGAACATACTCCTTCTTCGTAGTGAGACGACACAGGCGCTAATATCAATATCAATAAACATTAGATATGGTAACTAAGAACAAAATTCGAACAACAGGCATCCAAAATTGGGCTTTATGGGTTTATTCTGTTTCTATTTCTGATTCAGATTTTTGATACCGATTCTGTTCATTCCTTGTTTTGCTGAGGAACTGCTGTCTAAAAACACTTTTTAGCAGAATGAGAGAAGTGTGAAACTAGCCTAAAGAAGTCACGCAAAATGTTGAACATGTGAAAAAAGGTAAAGCAAAAAAATTTTAGTACAAAAAGTAAAAAATAGGAGCGCTATAATAGCCGGCTGAGAAGCTGACGCCGGCTGTTAATAATACAAACCAAATAAGGCTGGACAAATTGCTCTCAAACGACAAGCGGGGTAATTTATTTCAGAGGTGACTGTGGCCTAGATAATTTTCACGAAAAAATCGTCTTCAAACTTCGTTCGAGAGCACTTAAAAAGGAATACAAAGGAGCACAAATTTGAAAGCAATTTAGAAAAAAATTCTGAAAAAAGGTGAAACGTCCGGGCACTTTTACAGCTGAAATTTTGTTTATTCATTTTGGCCTATAGCTTGAAATAAAAGAAATTGTGCTAGCTTGGCAACAGCCCCAAAACAAGGAACTATTGACCGATGCACCTGTAGTTTTTTGGCGAAAAAAAATTTGTGTGCTATTCCCATTTTACTGTAAACACTGATGTGCGATGATGTCAAAGTTGCCGAAAAAATTTTAGATACTATTTCCGATAAACATTGCCACTAACACTTCGCGAAAGTAACAACGCAAAATATTATTTTAATTCGACGAAGTAAAAAAAACAGCAGGACAAGTCCTGGCGTACAATTCAGGATTTGCACGTACAACAAGAATTTTCATTGACTAAACAAAAAAACTAGACCTAGATCTATGAGTGAATTGGAAAATCCATTTCCAAAAAACAGACACATAGATGGCAGATTGCCGGAATAGCTGCGAAAGAATAGACCTGCGTGCCATATAATAGAGATAGAAACAGATACAGATCTAAATTGAAAAGAAATCGACGCCGCTCAAAAAACTAGGTAAAAAACATTCAGTGATAAATTAATCAAGCTTTTTAAAATCCATTCCGCAGAAGCCTCTTATTTGGTACCTTTACTGCACAAATGAGTTCCTTTGACCTTAAACAAATTCAAACTAAACTTAAGTTTTAAAGTGCAAAAGTCATTTTATTGAGTGAGGTAAGTCACGTATGATCAGAATCTAATCACGCTAATAACCAAAAAAACGTTTGCTAAAGCGAGTGAGCAATGACGTCACGCGCGCAAATGCCGTTAGTGAGATGAAGAAGTCATTCAGAAAATTTGACTTTTTCAGCTTTGCTGTGTGAACAAATGTAAAACGAAAAAAGAGCGTCAGACGACGAAACAAAAAAAAAAATAGCAGGACAAGTCCTGACGTACAATTCAAAGAAGTTTTATTGACTTAACAGAAAATTAGACCTAGAACGGACACTGAATGGATTGGGAAAACCATTTAGAAAAAAATATGATCCAAAAAATTGAAAAAACAGTAAAAACCAAAGTAAAATTGGCGCATGTGAAAAAAAATCACTAGCGAAAAAGCGAATTTTTGTTCAAACACCGTTTTCTCACTCTACTTTAAAATAAGAGCAAAGAAAATTCACACCGTAAAACCACTCGCATTTTTGCTCCATTTCCTGTTTCGGCGTGACCAAAATCACTACTCCAATTTGACTTCAGAAATCATGAAAATGTGTAAACACATCTTAAAAAAAAGACAGCGCCCCATTACAATTCAAATTCTTTGAATTGTAAAAAAAAATTAGGAGCGCTATGATAGCCGGCTGAAATGCTCAGGCGGCTGTTAATAACCAATGTACGCTGGGGTACAGCCGTGGCAATTAATTTGTGTGATGGTTTTATAACATATCTCAAATGAGTATAACTAGGCAGTCAGTCTTTTAATAATGCTTTCAACGAGATGAAAAATATCGTTTTTTGGTAATTTTGTCCTGACATCATCCTAAGTAATTTTTTAAACGAAACTCGAGATATCATCAAGTTCAGCCTGTTTCGTGGAAAATATTGGTTCCCAAAATAATCGAATTTTACATTCAGCGAATTAATGCAGTTTTCTGTCATTGTTAGCCATGGGACCGGTGGCATTTGTTTTTCACTCAAACCCTATTCAAACCCTTAACGGGGTGGGGTCACCGTTACGGAATTCAGAGAGGTACAGAAATCCCCTACCTCCTGCCGATTTCCGACTATTTCTGTCTGTTCATAAAGCTGACACCCGCAAAGTTGACACCAAGTCAACTTCAATATCGGGTGACCAAGCGTAATTGCATATCTAATTCGGTACTGATTCGGAACTGTGAGCATATTATTTCGTTGGACTATTGGACTTGAGTATACCTGAGTGGGCGCTGTGAGAGGATGGGTCGCGGAGATCATTAGTCGACTTGGTCTTTTTCAAGCTTCCACCTCCATCACCAAGCGTATGGGATTGATCATCACTCTCACAGTCTGAAAAACAAATGCTTTTTTCAATTTGATGTTGAATATGTTTCTGTCACGAACGCAATGACAATTCAATGTTAAAAACAATGCGATCGAGAGTTTTTTGTATATGTTTCAATCCAAGATACTTAAGTTCACAAGTTTGGTCTAGATTGCGTGACTCTGCTTACATTTCAACTGCTATGCTTTTTCTTAAAGACTGCAGCATAGTCACCCCGGAGTAAGGTACAATAGTAAGTCAGTTCTGAATCACAACATTTCAATAGAGTCAGAAAAACTATGAAAAAATTTTTTATAATGGCCATAAATTTTTCAAACAGAAGTTTTATTACTGATTTGTTTTATTGACAGAGTAAAGATTGACATGATCATACTAAAACTACAGGATTGAAATATCATGATTCAGCACGACTTACTGTGGTACCTTACTCCGGAACGTAATTAAAACCACGTGTCTGATTTGCAGTTTCTTGAGTGTTTTGTTATTTCCTTCGTTAAAAGATAATCTATTTGTAATTGAGACCGTCTAAGTTGAGGTCACAAAGACCTTAACAGAAGAAAAAGCGGTCCTAATATTGTTTATTCACCTGAATGATCGTGTAGCTTGAGAATCTAAATACCAAAACAAGTGAGCCTCCATCGAAATTCAAACGAAAATAATTAGAATTAGGAATTTTTACCTTTGCAGAAGGAGTAAGCGACCTAGACTTGGTTCGTTTCTCTATCAACCTGAAAACCATACCAGAATATGTCAACAGTTCGTTTCAACTGTTTCTCCATTATTGGGTATAAAAAGAAGGTAAAAATTAAAGGCTAAACGTAATAAAAATTTAGTTGAAATTTTCTTCAAGTTATAAACATACCCGGCAGATTGCCGCAAAATAGCCGCCGTTGATTCCAATAAGCATGATTGGGATTGAAAGAATAGACGATATTGAAAAAAAAGATTTCTGTACAAAAACATTTTTCAAGTCCGATTTATTTTGATGGCATTTCGTAGTTGAACATACTTGTTTCTTAGAGAAAGGCTACAGGGGCTACTATCAATAACAATAAGCATTAGAGATGGTAAATAAAACTTATAGGAACGACGTTCAAATAGCGGGCATCTAAGATTGGTCTTTATGGGTTTATCCCGTTTCTATTTCTGACCTCCATTTTTGTACTAACTCTGTTCATTTTGAATTGCTTTGTTGAGCAACTGATGTTCAAAATCACTTTTAGCAGAATGAGAGAAGAGAGAAACTAGCCTAGAGAAGTCAAAAAGATTTCACGCAAAATGTTGAAAAAGCGGCAAAATGAGGTAAAGCGAAACATTTTTTTATTCGACGAAGTAAAAAAAAATAGGAGCGCTATAATAGCCGGCTGAGAAGATGAGGGCGGCTATTAATCAACTAATGACACGTCGCCAAAGATACTAAAATTACAGTTGTCAACCATGAAATTCATTTGAAAAATAAAAAAAAACTGTTCAATTATTATAAATAAGATGCAAATAAGAAACGAAAAAAACTTCAAACGTCGGAAAAATTGTTTTCGAACGACTAGTGGGAGATTTAACTTATAACAGCCTGCTTCAGTCAAAGAGAAAGAGTTGAACTCAAGCAGGGGGACGTAAAAATGTTTGGTGGTCCAAATTTAATCATTGAAGTTAATCATAAACCACGATTAACGTTTAAACTGAAAACATGTCACCAAATTAGGCCCACTTTTCGTTTGACTTTTACTAGTCAACTGTCGTCATTTGAGTTTTTCTCTTCAAAATCGTGACTGAGAGAGATCTCAAAAATTCCAAGGGCGTACAGTCACTGGAAAGGCCAAATCGGTCAGGCAAAAATTTGACCTAAAAACACAATAATTGGATCTATTTCTATTCTGTTTCGGCCCCCCAGTGTTTTTATGACCCCCATTTACAAATTATATGTTGTTATATAGCATCTTACTATCATCTTGTTATATATCCTCTTGAAAAAAAACCATAAAACAAAAAAAATCATAATCATAATAGTATAAAAATCAAATCTATTAAAGTGTGATAAAAAATCTGATCAAATTCTGCCACAAATTGATATCCCAAAAAACTGTCTCTGTCACTATTACATCATCAAAACAGCTATTAAATACTAAATCCACTTTTGAGATCTTTTTAAAATACTTGAAGCCAAATCATGAAAAAAAAGAACTTACAAACAACTTTGACTAAAAAACTGGAAAAAGTTAATATCTTTTTCAATATTACAAAAGCACATAAATCTAAACTAAATTTCTTTTCAGCCAATAGGGTACCCAGATGCTTGCAATAAAATAGACAAGTAAAAAAAGGCTAAGAAACTTGTCTAAAGAACAGAAAAAACCAAAAAACTGCAAAAAATTTTGAAAATTAGTTCCAATTTTCGACATTTTTCGTCATAATTCTTAAAAAAAAAATGCTTCATATTAACAAAACTGTAACCACGGGTTAACTAAAAACTGTTCGAGTGTTAGGGGTATCTTCAATACCCATTTGAGGCAGTAAAATAAAACAATAGTATAAAAATCTTTAAGAATAAGCCCAAAAATCAGCAAAATACATGAAAAACATCAGAATTAGCATAAAATTCATATAAATTTTCAGAAACCTTCAAACCACTACCAAACCCAGCCTAAAATTAAAAGCAAATCATGACCAAACCTCTTAACCAATAAAAAAGAGAAAAGAACTGCTTTTAAATGCCGCACGTGAACAAAAATTTTCGCTCGCTTACAGAATTTTTTTCAGACCTCAATTTCTCGCTCTCTAGAAAACAGCGATATGAACAAAAAATCACTCTCTTTTCGCTCCACTCTTCATTTTGTTCAGCAACAAAATCACTCCAAATTTTTTCACGTGTTTCATTTCCCGCCTCAAAGTTCACTCCAATAAAATTGATTTAAAAAAGGACTTCTCCAATACTCCTCTCCGAGTCGTAAAAATAGGAGCGCTATAATAGCCGGCTGAGAAATGAGGGCGGCTATTAATAATTAGAAAGAGAATCTGCCTATTAAGCAAATATTACAGATCTACGTGCGATGTAGAGATTTGATAGTGATGACTTGGAAGTTGGCCTAATGACGTTACCGCGTGAAGGAAGATGATCTCTCTGGGTCAGAGGTTCGTGCGCCACCGTCACCATCGTCAATATCTTCCTGTTTTGCATTCTCCTCTTCCTCCAGACTCAGTCGAACTGCACAAAGTCACGAAATGGTTATCAAAAATATTTAGTTTTTGAAGAACAGCTATCGTAAGTGCGTGGAAATACGTGGAGATAATTTATAAGAAAAAATTTTCTTTTTAATTCTCTCCGTCGACATACTTCGACGCACTTACAAAAGTTTTTATCCAAAAGCTAAGTATTTTTTGGATAACAGGTAAGCGAACTGTTTCAAGTAAACTTTTAAAAGTAGCCTTTCAAACTGAGTCAATTTTTCAGGTCCTCAGTTCACTTACCTGTTATCCAAAAAAAATTAGCTTTTGGATAAAAGCTTTTGTAAGTGCGTCGAAGTATGCCGACGGAGAGAATTAAAAAGAATATTTATTATAAATTACATCCACGTATTTCCACGCACTTACGATAGCTTACGATTGCAGCTATTTTCACCTTCACTTCATTTTGAGCGTTTGTCAATTTTTCGGTGGAAATAGCTGAGTCGTAGCAGTTACTATTCTGATTCAATTAATTTCACTTGGTTAACCAGTTCATGTAGTTTTTCTCAAAATCAGTTTCCTAAAGTCATTATTTATCGTTTCTTTGAACTGACTTCAATGGAAAAATCGTCAAATTACAATGATCTATTTTAAATCTGTATATGAGCTTTCTGAATTACATTTTTCCGATATACCAATTTGATGACCGCAGAAGGCTTTCAGACAATAAAGCGGGTATTCTCTTAAAACAACCAAACATTGAAATTACCTTTGTTCAAAATATTAGACTGTCGTCTTCTGAATTTCTGCTAGGCTCAACAGTGAGGGGACTCTGTCGCCCAGAAGATCGATCAAATAAAATAAAACAAAGGTTTTGAATTGGTGAAGCAAGCGTTACTTTGTTACTCTGCAATTTCCCCTCTTCCACTCTTGTATGCTGTTGCAAGTTAGTTTGCCTTGAAATAAGTTATTTCACAATTGAGCTCGTAATATCAATTCTGGTTATATGGATAACAAAGGTAAGAGAATTACTTGCACATCAAAGGAAAAGACAAATTCAAGACAATTTATAATAGTAATTAAAATATTATTACCAATATCCGTGGTTCACTTCCCAAATGAAATAATCAAAACAACTCACAGTATCCCAACTGGTGTAGCAACTACAAACTTCCAGAGTCCAATCTCACTCTCAATCTCTTCCCTGCTTTTCACTTTATCTTTTACAGTTTAGTCCCACTAAACCAACTACTATTTCTCGCTTGTGCGAATCCGAACTTCTGAAGTTCTCCCAAAAACTCCCAAAATCTGCCTCTCTCTCTCTCTATGTGTTACTTCCATTTATACTCTACCAAAACGCTCCTATCTTAAGCAAACAAACCTTAATCTCTTAAGTAAACATTGCAACTAACAATTGCAATCTGTCACATTCCGTAGGAGGGCTTTGTTTGCTATGCAAATAAACCAGTATCAAATATGCTCTGTCATTCAACTGCTACCAACCATTGTTCAACTCTCTTCTTATCTTAAGTACACAACCTTTGGACTCTTATGTAAACAAATACACTTCGCTTGATCTCATATTTGCACTTGACATGTCAACCAGTGTTTGCTTAGCAAACATTGAACGTTGCTCTGAAAAGTTCTTATACCTCTATTTCCGCTATAAAATTAATTAGCTGCAATCAATCCCTGTCAAAAATCGCGTGTTGAATAAATAACTAAACTCAACCCTAAACCAAAGACCAATTGTAATTTCCAATTTTGAATCTATTTTTTGCAATTCACCAGTTAAAAACCGCCGAAAAGTCTAATATTCCTAAGAGCCCAAAATTTCACCTCTAGGAGTCAATCAGGGGTCATTCGTCCAAAAGGAGTGATAAAGTTGAAAACTAACTATTGTCACGGAAAGTTGTCTCATAGTTGCACCTACTCAAAAAAATTCATGGCCTAACTCCCACTAGAACACGAGCAATGACCGCGCACACTTTTCATCGACCTCCCGGATGACCCCAAATTTCACAACTGAATAACTCACGAAATAGTGGTCAAAACGTCTTCGGGTAAAATTTTCTAGTAATTATAGGGTGCCACCAACTTGCCTGCCAAGTTTCATGACCAACGGTTCAGCCGTTGCGAGTCGTTTGCAATTTGAAAATTTTTAACGAGTCGTGGGTGCCGAAACCCGAAAAATCCGAGTTCGTCAAAATTGACCGGGGTGGTTATTTGTTGTCACTAACGGTCTCAGGTTATCATATTAATACCATTTCAAAGTCATTCGGCAGCTCAAAAAGGCCAATTCCCGGTTTTCGGCACTCGGGTCGTCCCGAAGCACCGACTTCCGGTCGGAATCTGGGATTGAAAATATCACCAATTGAAATCTCTTGAAAAGTTACACTAACCCTCCAAAAATCATAGGGCTACTACCAATACTCCACGAGCAATTCAAATTTTACGTTCCGCAGCACGGGCGTGCGCTAGTTCCGTGCAGGTTGGTGAGGGGTCAAATCCGACCTCAAAATCGGATTCCCCGTACCCAAATTAGTCTATCCCGCAATTTTCAGTTCAATCCGACTTCAACTTTTTGAGAAATTACTATTTTAATTTCAGTGTTAACTATTTTTAGTGAAAACTGCCTATTCTTATTTCAAACTGCTAATAAATTTCTCCCACAACTTCCTTAACCCTTCCCATGATCATCTGCTACATTACTCTGGACTTAATACCCATTGCAACCCTTAGTTCCCAGTGTATCATACCCGAACAGTAATTTTTTCGCTCAAAATATCTAAAACCTTCAAATCACACCACTTCCGGTGTTAATAGCTCGGAATTAGGTGGTCGGATTGGCCCGAAAGGTATAACCAGCCTGAGAGGACCATTGGGTGTACCTCACATTAAAATTTCATAAGCGTCCGCTTAATATAACTCCCACAGTCGCAGGGCACCAATTCGGCTACCCCCCTTATTTTTGTCACTTCAAAATAGCACATTTTACTTCAAATTGAATTTCCAATTCTGTTCAAAGAATCTAGTTCACTTCAAATTTTCGCTCTCTAGTTTTCATCTAAATTTAAATCCCTCAATTCGACTTTGGCCTGATGCTCAAATACAACTTTGCTAATTAATCAAAATATATCGACAGCTCAATATGCTTTTGTTCACCAATTTGTTTGTTTAAGAGATATCACTCAACTCTCATCTCTGGCGCCTTCAAAACAATAACACTTTACGAAAGAACGCTTATTTCAAACACCTAATTAACTTGTCTAACTTGAACTAAAATATCTGACTTAACTAGCTCTATCTGGTTATGAAATTTCTATTGAGTTTATTCTTATGCTTTCTACACTCCTCCCTCCTAGATTATTATTCTCCCGAATAATTGCAAAGCCTTATCCTGTGACCCAATTAACTTACTCCTACGTACTTTAACCATAGTCGATCTAGTGAAGTGAACCACCTATGTTTAGCTCCGGGTTAATATAAACTAACTGCACCAAAATTTGAATAGCGGTTGATTAAATCAGATTAGAAAACAATTTCTCATTTTCAAATATTAACATATTCTACCCAATTCATCAACATTGATTTTTGATCAAACTCTATTGCCTCTGGCATACATCATCCCCCGGGAACCCCAAAATCACTCAAGTAAAAAAAAACAAATCTAAAAATAGATCTACCAAAACTATACACTTCCCTAAATCAACAACTTTGAAAAAAAAATTTCTTTACGGCTATAGTGCTTGATCAACTTCTCTCGATAAAATAGATTAATACAAAATAGGCAAAAATTGGATGAAACAGGCTTCAATAACTTAGCTATCAGCGTCCCTCTCATCACATACTCGTGCACGTGTACATGAAGGCCTTCTTCCTCTGATGCTTGAATGGATGTCCACCTCTTCTTCCACTGTAGCTGCCATTTCTCCTGTAATCCTGCAATGACTGCTTTCCTGATGCTTCCAAACGGCTCCACCTCTCCTTCCGGCTCAACGATCGGTTCTTCAGCAACAGCATCGCAATCTCCGGAAATCGCGAAGCAATCCTTCTCTCAACTTTCTGCTCAACTTCCATCGAAAACCCGCTAGAGTCCTCCCTCCTAGGCTGTTGATCATCATAAACCCAACTGTGCAAGACTGTAGCCAATGACTTCTGATCGGATTTCCCTGTTCTGTCCCCTTGATGCTCATCCGTTGGTTCGACCGGAACACTACCATTCAGCTGACTTTCACTCAATTGCGATTGCACCCATTCCTCCAGCTCCTTTCCCAAGTGTGCAAAATCACTCCGGTCACCTGCTGCCTTCTCTTTTTGACCCTTCTGTGTTTCAGACACCAACTGCTGATCAATTCCTCCTGAACTTGTGCTATTCTCCAAAGTATCCACAGTGCACTCAGTTGTACACATTTGTGTCTCATCAGCCACATTTCTTGAATTGCAGAACTTCTGATATGACCCTCCTGTCTTTAATTCCATCAAGCTCCAGGCTCCCAACATATCGTTTCTGCTAGCTTTGACACCACCACCAAAATCGCTCGCTATTGCTGTTACATTTTCGCATGCTACTGAGTTCAAACTCGCGGCAATACTTGTCTCGCTTCTCGAATCGTTGTCATCAAATTCCTCTACATCCGAAAAATTTTTATCCGAAGCATCTTAAAACAAATAGTCATCATCCGACTGTTCACCGCTCAGCTCCTCAGACTCTGGTGACAAAACATAATCCATTTCCGTAGCATGATGCTTAACTGGTCCACAAGACTCACTCCTCCGCTCAATGATTTTTTCTTCTGTCGGTATTTTTCTGAAACCGCTGTTTTCATATTCGCTTAGCACTGCTCTATCAATGTCCTGATTTGTTTGACCGCAAACCTCCTCCGTAATTTCTACCTCAGTTCCAGTTTGCACTTCATCGCCATAACCTGGAATTCTTATTCTACTACCAATCTCAGCAATTCGCGTATCTTCCATTTCTTCAAACAGATCTTTACTGAAACCTCCTTTTCTTGACACACCACAGCGGGACCCAACGCCCAACCCTTCAGAAATTTTGCCGGTTTGCCGAAATTCATCCATTAAAGAATTGTCAACTCTTCTACTTGTATCAATCACCTGCCTTGGAGAACGCTGCTGTCGCGTTCTTTGATCTGCAGTATCACTGGTTTCACTGAATTCCGTCCTACTTCCCATTTTCCCTCTAATAAACAAACTGTAGCTTCGCTCATAAAAAAGTGGAATGTCAGACAATCGAATGTCAAACTGATACAGCGTCTCTGTCAGTGTCCATGCTTGCTTCCCTGGAGTCGACCGCCAATAGCCTCTTGGTGAATCACTTACTGCATTCAAGGCCCACCCACACAATTTTGTAGGCAACCACTTCATCATCTCTTCTTCCGTCCATCCCAGTTTCATGCCAGTGCTCAAATAATGTTCGCGCCAAACCTCCCAAACTTCGTAGCCTGGTGAAGGAAAGCGCTTCACCAATTGATAACCAAACGTAATCAACCTATTGGTAAGTCAAATCGCAAACTTAAATCAACTGTCGGTGTGCTCTCAGCAGTTTCTCCGACGAAAAATACGCACGCTCTCGAATTAATCAGAAAATAATCCACAGCAAAAAGTAACAAAGAAACGAAGCCCACCCAGGAGCGCCACTGTCGTCTTCTGAATTTCTGCTAGGCTCAACAGTGAGGGGACTCTGTCGCCCAGAAGATCGATCAAATAAAATAAACCAAAGGTTTTGAATTGGTGAAGCAAGCGTTACTTTGTTACTCTGCAATTTCCCCTCTTCCACTCTTGTATGCTGTTGCAAGTTAGATTGCCTTGAAATAAGTTAATTCACAATTGAGCTCGTAATATCAATTTTGGTTATATGGATAACAAAGGTAAGAGAATTACTTGCACATCAAAGGAAAAGACAAATTCAAGACAATTTATAATAGTAATTAAAATATTTTTACCAATATCCGTGGTTCACTTCCCAAATGAAATAAATCAAAACAACTCACAGTATCCCAACTGGTGTAGCAACTACAAACTTCCAGAGTTCAATCTCACTCTCAATCTCTTCCCTGCTTTTCACACTATCTTTTACAGTTTAGTCCCACTAAACCAACTACTATCTCTCGCTTGTGCGAATCCGAACTTCTGAAGTTCTCCCAAAAACTCCCAAAATCTGCCTCTCACTCTCTCTATGTGTTACTTCCATTTATACTCTACCAAAACGCTCTTATCTTAGGCAAACAAACCTTAATCTCTTAAGTAAACATTGCAACTAACAACTAGCAATCTGTCACATTCCGTAGGAAGGCTTTGTTTGCTATGCAAATAACCAGTATCAAATATGCTCTGTCATTCAACTGCTACCAACCATTGTTCAACTCTCTTCTTATCTTAAGTATACAACCTGTGGACTCTTATGTAAACAAATTCACTTCGCTTGATCTCATATTTGCACTTGACATGTCAACCAGTGTTTGCTTAGCAAACATTGAACGTTGCTCTGAAAAGTTCTTATACCTCTATTTCCGCTATAAAATTAATTAGCTGCAATCAATCCCTGTCAAAAATCGCGTGTTGAATAAATAACTAAACTCAACCCTAAACCAAAGACCAGTTGTAATTTCCAATTTTGAATCTATTTTTTTTGCAATTCACCAGTTAAAAACCACCGAAAAGTCTAATATTCCTAAAAGCCCAAAATTTCAACTCTAGGAGTCAATCAGGGGTCATTCGTCCAAAATGAGTGATAAAGTTGAAAACTAACTATTGTCACGGAAAGTTGTCTCATAGTTGCACCTACTCAAAAAAATCCATGGCCTAACTCCCACTAGAACACGTGCAATGACCGCGCACACTTTTCATCGAACTCCCGGATGACCCCAAATTTCACAAATTAATAACTCGCGAAGTAGTGGTCAAAACGTCTTCGGGTAAAATTTTCTACTAATTATAGGGTGCCACCAACTTGCCTGCCAAGTTTCATGACCAACGGTTCAGCCGTTGCGAGTCGTTTGCAATTTGAAAATTTTTAACGAGTCGTGGGTGCCGAAACCCGAAAAATCCGAGTTCGTCAAAATTGACCGGGGTGGTTATTTTTTGTCACTAACGGTCTCAGGTTATCATATTAATACCATTTCAAAGTCATTCGGCAGCTCAAAAAGGCCAATTTCCGGTTTTCGGCACTCGGGTCGTCCCGAAGCACCGACTTCCGGTCGGAATCTGGGATTGAAAATATCACCAATTGAAATCTCTTGAAAAGTTACACTAACCCTCCAAAAATCATAGGGCTACTACCAATACTCCACGAGCAATTCAAATTTTACGTTCCGCAGCACGGGCGTGCGCTAGTTCCGTGCAGGTTGGTGTGGAGTCAAATCCGACCTCAAAATCGGATTCCCCGTACCCAAATTAGTCTATCCCGCAATTTTCAGGTCAATCCGACTTCAACTTTTAGAGAAATTTTTGTTTCAATTTCAGTGTTAACTATTTTTAGTGAAAACTGCCTATTCTTATTTCAAAATGCTAATAAATTTCTCCCACAACTTCCTAAACCCTTCCCATGATCATCTGCTACATTACTCTGGACTTAATACCCATTGCAACCCTTAGTTCCCAGTGTATCATACCCGAACAGTAATTTTTTCGCTCAAAATATCGAAAACCTTCAAATCACACCACTTCCGGTGTTAATAGCTCGGAATTAGGTGGTCGGATTGGCCCGAAAGGTATACCAGCCTGAGAGGACCATTGGGTGTACCTCACATTAAAATTTCATAAGCGTCCGCTTAATATAACTCGCACAGTCGCAGGGCAACAAGTTCGGCTACCCCCCTTATCTTTGTCACTTCAAAATAGCACATTTTACTTCAAATTGAATTTCCAATTCTGTTCAAAGAATCTAGTTCACTTCAAATTTTCGCTCTCTAGTTTTCATCTAAATTTAAATCCCTCAATTCGACTTTGGCCTGATGCTCAAATACAACTTTGCTAATTAATCAAAATATATCGACAGCTCAATATGCTTTTGTTCACCAGTTTGTTTGTTTAAGAGATATCACTCAACTCTCATCTCTGGCGCCTTCAAAACAATAACACTTTACGAAAGAACGCTTATTTCAAACACCTAATTAACTTGTCTAACTTGACCTAAAATATCTGACTTAACTAGCTCTATCTGGTTATGAAATTTCTATTGAGTTTATTCTTATGCTTTCTACATAGACTGAAGCGTGTTATACTGCATCTAAGTGTGAAAATTGACCATTTATATTAAAATAGCTTTCGATTTTTATCCAGCAAAGCATAAGAATTATTAATTTATTTAGTGCCTCAATTGTTTCAAACAATCGTTTTTATTGTGTTTTAGGGACCAATTTGGACTTTTAATAAAAAGCAAAGCAACAAAATAATAAACAATGCGACTTTCGCTATTGTTGTGAGGTTTTTTGCTCTTTTTCATCGTCCGTAAGAACAAAAGTTTCCAAAATTTTTTAGTTTTTTTAGTATGAAGCAGTATAATTCATTGTGAAAGTGAGGTTAACTGAATGTTTTCGCTGCGCATATTGTATGGCAAACTTTTTACCAAGTTTGAATTTAGCAAACAATTTATATTTCTGCTGCAGTAGGTAATGTTGCTCAAAAAAATTCCGTACTTGATTTCAGCACTACTAGTAGGTTAGGGTGCTGAAATTAAAAAGTTCAGAATCAATTTTTCTGAGTTGCGATGTAAATGGACGGGATAGAGTCAATATAGAGATAGACAAAACTCTGAAGAAAAGTGAACACATTGATAGATGAAGTTTTTGTCGATCTTATAGAGGAAAATTTTTTATCCTTTTCGCTATAAATTTGCAGTTATGTATACAGTTCGTCAATAATTCAGTTTTTGAACTATATGTGTTTCTTCTGAGATTGATTGTGGTCATATGAAATCGCAGCTGACTTAAGAGTGCCATAATGCGAATGTTTTTTTATATGAAAGAAATGATGTTTTCCTAGATCTTAGTTTTTGCAGATCTTTTTAAGGCTACTGTGCATCATAAAAGCAGTGTATGAAGCTACTAAGCATCATTTTTGTCCTAATTTTTGAGAATCAGACACAATCAAGCTTCTACTAGTTCGTAAGAGTATTGTTTGAGAGCTGTAGTAGGTAATGCTGCTCAAAAAAGAACTCCCTTTTTGATTTCAGCATTACCAGTATGTTAGGGTGCAGAAATTAAAATGTTCAGATTACTTTTTTTTCTGAATTGTGATGGAAATGGAGGGGAAAGAGTAGGCTTGGGTAGTGCACTAAAGAGCATTTTAGCGAAATTATTCTGAGGTTACCTTGTTCTGAGGATGATAAAGTTGGTGATGGAAAAATATGCTTTCTCAGTTGTCCAATTTTGCGCATAAGTATTCTCTTTTATAGTTTCTAAATAAGCAAGCTTCTGTTAGCTGGTATGAAAAAAAAACGATTGTGCTCAATCAAATTTTCTCTTAGAAAATAACGATTCAAAAACGGTTATATCCTAAAATTAACGGTCAGAAACGATCATCTCTTTATAAAATAAAAGTTAAAAACGGTCATTTTCTAAAAAAAAAACGGTTGACAACGCTTTTCTCCTAAAAAACGATGAAAAACTCTCCATTCTTACGTATAAAAAAAGACGGTCAAATAACGATCAAATACGATCTATAACGATCAAAAAAGTGTCATTTTCTAAATAAACAACAGTCAAAAACAGTCTTGTCTTACAGATAACGCTCAGATATGGTGATTTCCCACTGATTAAAAACTATCAAAATCGGTCCTCTCCTTAGTTTACCGCTTAAAAACGAGCACTTCCTATGTCGAAAAAACGATCAAAACCGTTCAAGACGAAAAGAAAACATAAGGGCTTTGACCGTTTTCCCCTAAAAATACCGATCAAAAACAATCATTTCTGATGTTTTTTTTGGGTAAAAATTCAACAAGGGCTATTTCCATGTGTTGTTTTGGAACACATGCTATCTTTAAAATAATGATTTTTAAAAGCCCTAATATTGCTTTTACCTTTGAGTCAGGAGTTTGTGTTAAAAACAAGGCATATTGGTAAAATTGCAGTTTAAATTTCTATTTTGCAGTTGATTTGATTTGCAGAAAACATGAATCTACGGAGTTTTCCTACAAGATTTTTGCATGATTTTAAAATTGACAAGAGGGCTTGGTAATGTGCGTTCGCACATTAAGTTTCTGCCCCGCTCATCTACCTTTTTCACTTAATTGTCTACCAAAGAAGGAAGAGAGGATAAAAATTAACATATCAACACATTGTTCAACAAAGTAATAAATGAATAAAAACAGTCTAACTTAGAGTGCCTATGAGACCTGTGGCTTCCAAAATATGACTACCAGAAAAGACGGCGAAATAAATCAAATAGTTACAAATATTAATTACGACCAATATTCGTTGTTCATTTTTTGAAAACCATTAATAACCAAACCAAAATGGCATCAGATAAAACTTATAACAAGTCGACAAAAAATGAGCAAAAGGGCAAATTTAATGAAACATTGCTTTTTTGAAAAGAATCAATTTCGAACTGATTAGATACCTTATGCAACAAATAAAATCATTGAGAGATTTTTTATATCTCCATAGAGCGATGGAGACCGGTCATTATCCGGGATATCTCATATGATTACAAAATGAACGACAAAAACAAGCAAAAAGGAAAAACTTGCACGAACAAATTTTCTCAAAAATGATTTCCCGGCCAATTAAATTTTAAGCTGTTCACTAAAACATTTAAAAAAATTGATTGCGTTTATTCATTTGACAACGTTTGTGAATCAAAGAACGCCCATTTTTGTGATACTATGAAAAGTATGAAAGAAAAACAACAAAAAGGGGCAATAGGCAAAAATCACGAATACTTTTTGAAAACTGTTTGTACCAAGAACAAAGACCAATTCAGGAAAATGAGCCGTAGGAAAGAACAAATTTTATTTCAATAGGTATATGAGGTTACTTGTCTATAGAGTTGCTAAGCTACAAATTAACAGAAATAAGATTAGCAAATCTCAAAAGTCTGCAGTCTTTTACTTGAAACAAAAACTTTCATAATTCATAGCCAACCAAAGCTTTAGACTAAAACAGTGAACAGTTCGTCTTGCAACTAACCAGAAAACTATTTGCACCTGTTATTAGTGAGACAAAATCAGCAGTTTAAAAAATAACATTAAATAAAAGCTGAACTAAAAAATTCACAAACAATTTTATGAAACCACAGTGTTGAAGCAATAAAATTAAAATTAAAAATAAAATGTTGACCGCGGGAATATAAAATCTTCAATTTTCATCTCCTTTAATCCCCATAAAATCTTTTTGTAAAACAATTATCACAATATGGAAGCCAAAATAACCACAAAAATGAAATGTATCTAAATTTCACAAAATTCCTCTGAAACAAATTGTCTAAGCTGTGAAGACATCGTGAAAAAAACGCACAAACCAGAACAAAAAGGGCTGATAATGGAAAAAAAACACTATTACACTTTTTTAGAAATTTAGTTTGAAAGTCAATAAAACCATTAGCTATTTACGGATATCACTTATTAAATACAATTTATTAATCTACAGTTGGCCACTGATACCTTTAATTACCCAGTATTTGACATACGACAACATTATTTAACAACAAATGGAGAGCAAAAACAAAAAAACTCTACTAAATTCTGCAAGAGAACGGTGTCGCAGCCCTTGAAACCATATGTGCAGCAATTGAAACCATATAAAAGATCAAATATGTTCAGTTCTCTTTTTTGTAAAACTTTTTTCAATTTATATTGTTAAATAATGTGAACATTTAACAGAAAAGTAGAAGAAAGAAAGAGAAACAACAGCCAAAATGGGCAATTATGCACAAAAATCATAAAAATTTGTATGAAAACTCGCAGTAACAAAAGCAAGAAAACCTTTTGTTAAACAAATCCGCCACAAAGTTATTTTAAATTCTATAACGAAGAAAACTTGACCTGTATTTAATAAGAATAAGCACAAAATTGACTAATTCAATAAAAAAAATTGACCAGTTCAAAAAAATCGCTGAAATTTCCTTAAAACATTAGGTAACAACCGAATGCATGATAAAAGTTATCTTACACTTCATGAGGAAAGCAATTGGTTCTTTGAGTGGTTAGATTTAAAAATCAGACTGCAAAAAGAATAACAATTGAATGCAAAACACAAGAACTCGAAAAACCGCCCAAACGTTCCAAATGTTTGCGAATTAGACCAATTATTGAGTGAAATTCTTCAAATATTAAAAACCAACGGTGCATTCTGTATAATTATCGAGTTGAATCTGCAAAAAAAAAACGGCAAAAATTTATTAGGACACCTAATTTCAACTAGCGATGTTTTGAAGTTAAGGGAGACTGTTTCAAAACCTCTAGGTCACTACGTCTGGCACACTGGATCAAAGTGGACCAAAAAAACATATTTTGTGCCATTTTTGATGAAAAACAGTTCGAATTTTGAATTATGTCAGACTTTTTTTGCCAAAAAACTTCAGTCAAACAATTCAGCAACGCCCTTTTATCTGTAACGGTAACAATAACACTCTGCCGATAAAATTTGTGCCAAATTTTACTAAAAGTTACTGAAAATGTTAATAAAAACAGTCGAATATTCCCAAAACTTTAAACCTCGATAACTCCTTATAAAAAACGAAAATCGATAAAAAATTTTCTAATTCCGTATTTTAGGATGTACTTGCTTTTTAATGATACCACTCACAATTCTGTACGATGAATATATCGATCGGCCAAAATTGTCTGAACAAAAAAAAACAAGTTGAGCACATAGTTCCTCCCTGCCCACTTAAGTGGATGTCGGAACAAAAAGTCATCACCATCTCTGGTGTACTCTATGCTGACTGAATAAGATTAAAATAGCTAACATATATCAAACTAAGATGTCCCATAAAGGTGACAAAAGAATGTCCTCAACCAAAATTTGGTGAGAACAGATTTTGACTCAACCTTATCAATTGAGTTTGATTCTGATGCGACATTAAATCGGGTCCTCGACTTTGGTTTATCTAAAAATGTTGGTTCCACTATATGCAACGTGTTTTCACCTTTGGGCTAATACATTGTCTGAATAGTTTTTATGACACAGGAAGCACTCAGATGTTGCAGTTTTTCAAAAAATATTTGTGCTGTACACCAAAGATTAGTTCACGCAAAGAAAGTTGTTAAATTTTTTGTTCAACAGTGAAAAAATTGATCCGCCAAATGTTATAAACCATCGAACAGTTCAATCAGCTGAAAAACGCGCAAAAGTTACTTCCTGTCACAATTGATCATTCAAATTAGTTCTACGATTGGCTACAGGAAACTCGGATTAAAGAAAAAGAAAAAAGAAAAAAAAATTACACAAGCCAAATCTGAAGACAATTTTAAAATTTGAGTGGGTAGTAGAGTGTGTGGGGGGGTTGTTGGGGTACGGAGTACAAGTAGGGGAAGTGAGTTCGAGTGTACTTGTACCGTTAAGTGGTTAAAACTTTTAATGACCACTCTACCTTCAAATTTCACCATGACTTTTTTTAGCTTGGCTATCATCTACAGTTCCTAAATAAAACAAGCATGCTCGTTAATGTGCATTCGCACATGAAGTTCCGACCCGATCTGAGCTCAATTTTTGACTTAATTGTCAACCAAATGAAGAGATAACCAAAAATAGATATTTGAGTTTAAAAAAAACGTTTCACACCCAAGCTACTGATTGAATTACACAATTCCATGCCTCATTACAGCGCCAAAAGATTTGCCAATAAAAAGACTACGAGAAAAAATCAAACAAAATAAGCAAAACTAAAAAATTAACGGCAAAAATTCAATATCTAAATGTAAAAGCACCTAGTAAACAACGTCAAAAAGCTGTCAGATAAAATCTTAACTGCACATTATTTCTTTTACCTTGAATATACAGCAGAAAGGTTTTTTCCTTAATAAGACTAGGCAAAAAGTAAAAAGAAAAAATAATGAGGCGAAATTCGAATATCTATCAACATTTTTCAAAACAAATATTTTTAAACGTCTTAAAAATCAATAGCTTTTAAAAAAATAATTCTCAATAAATTTACTATAAATTCATTACGAAACTAATATGACCTGTCTTTGGTTACACTAAGCCATAGAAATGGACTAAAGATTTAGAAAAGCTCAAGAAATTATAAACAATCTGCGAAAACACAAACCATTGAGACCATTAAAATCATTAGCTATTATCCAAATGTTGTTTTTTTTTCATTTCAATTGTTATCTATAATAATTGGGCTAAAATTATTTTGACAGATTAAATCAATTCACTAGGGCCTCATTTGAAATCGATTGGGCTCTGTCACAAAGCAAACGTTGCAAAAGAACAGAAAAAAGAACACAAATATTGACCACTCTCAAAAATATTAAGAAAACGCATATTTTCCCGAAAACAAAACATCAAGAACCACATAAAATTAAAAGAATGATTAATTTTTGAATTACCAAGGGGTTGAATTAATTACATGTTGACGAAAAGAACAACAAAAGCCGTACAAAAAAACTATAATAATAATAACAAAAAATGAAAAAATAAAAAACAAATTAAAAACGGATAATATCATATACTTTAAGACTATTCGCTATGAGCTAACTGCATAGACCAATGTCGTTCATTCAATTCTCAATTAGAGCTTAAGAGACCTCTCAGCACTTTGCGACTACATAAAAAGAACAGCAAAAAAAACAAATTCTAAAAAAAATGAGACAAAAGTGTCGAAGTCATTAGAAAAAGAATTTTTTCCGTGCAAACAATTCTATCTTCGAATAATTTTTATAACAACATCAGGGTTCCTCTTCATCTAACTATAAGACTCCAGACAACCAACAAACATGAACAAATATTTTAAAATCTTTGAGAGTCCCGTAGTATCAACGACATTAATTTCAATAGCTTTCAACGGAAGCTACGTTATGCCTCGATGGGATGAAACTGTTGTTTGTTGTTGATCAGTCAGCAGTAAAACATCAGAACACGTCTAATGACTATGAAAACAATAACAAATACTGACAAAAACCAAAAATTTATTAGAAAAGTGCGAGAAGAAAGTGTCGAAGCCATTTAATCCAAAAATTTTTTTTCTGAAAACTTTATCCATCATTCTTTTGACCTCTTCTCTGAGCCAATGGGAACTATCAATAGTCAATAGTAGAATAATGTATTAAGATTTCAAAAGGAATCAAAATTCCGAAAAAAAACTATCAAAATTTTAAAAAAAATTATGGGAACTCGTCTCATTAAAGTTATAAAGCCAATAATTGAAGATAAATCAAATAGCCAGAATAATATGGGTCGCAAAACAAAATAAGGGGGTCCTGTAATTACTGAGACTGACTTAGGGTCCAAAAAACAAATTTAAAATCGACTATCGCTCATAAAAATTGCAATTTTTTTATCACCTTAAAAACCAGTAGTTGTCCTCTCAAAGCACTAGATAGGTTCACTTGTTGCTCATCACGGAACATATTGCACTTTAAGTCAATGAGTCTATGCAATAGGACTTTAAAAATGGTAAAACCGCAAAAAGAAAATCCAAATTTCATTTAAGATTACAAAAACCCAATGTCGAAGCCAAAAAAACATGAGTAATTCCTTGAAAACAAATTTTTTGTTCATTGGGCTTCATTTGACTGTAAATGAGGTTTTTTATTAACAGAACATCAATATGAAAGTTGACTAGTCTCTTTGTGACTTAAACAAACAAAAAAATTGAAAAATTTTTCTAAAGAGAGCTCTCAAATAGTATTCGAATTTTTCTTGATAGTGAACTTCCCTATGAGACCAGAACTAGTCTTTTTTTATCGTTTGTAGTCTATTAGGAACACAAAATCGATTCCTTTTTTGGTGTGAAATGTAATTTTGAAAAAAAAATTTTATAGAAAATATCCTAATTTAAAGAAAAATTACACTAAAAATGAACAAAATTATGCCAAATATCCCAAATTATTCCAAATTTCAATCCTCAATAACTCCTCGAAAAAAACGAAATTCAAAAAAATTCTTTTTAATTTTGAATTCTACGCTTAATGAGCTTTTTAATGATACGACTCACATTTCTCTACGATGATTATATCGATCGGCCAAAATTGTCTGAACAAAAAACCTTGATTATATAGTTCCTCCCCTCAAAAGTTGGGTCGGAACAATCATGCTGAATACCAATACTCCAGTTTGAGTCGTAAAAAGACACGCACGTTTACAATCATTACTTCAAATTTCGATCAAGAACAGTTAAACTCCTCCTTATCAAAAAAATTCGAACTACTTTTTTCAAACTTTATTTATTTTGAACTATATAAAGATTTTGAATCGACCTCCAAATAGAGATAGTCTAGAACCATGAAATATTGCACCACAGCTTGGCTGATGTCATCGAATTAAAGTTAATGCTTTGAAAATCATTTCGTATAGTCGATTTTCTGTTCCTCTTCTGGACTTTTTAGGTCTTTCCATCAAGTCTAGACCTCAACAAGGATTCGATGAAAAATTTAAATGCAACATTTTTTCTGGATTTTCCAATGACTACATTAGTGCTGTAAGCTGACCGAATTGTTTCGAATTTTTGTCTAACTCACCTTTTTGCTTCTTCTTAGCCCAATTCTTGAGGTTGTGTAGCTTTCCTCGATGGGAGTCTTGTTGGTTTGCAGCATCAGATGACGTTTTAGGAGTAGCTACAGTTTTGTGAGTGCCAGGAGCAAATATGAAGTGATCTGTTTCCTCCATTTTTATTCTTTCCGTGGAACGGGAAGCTGAAATATAGATGCCATCAAGTTTGCATTTTACAGATTCTGTCTGAAACCTTGCATAATTATGCATATTCTTGTATAATTATGCATATTCTTGCATAATTATGCATATTCTTGTATAATTATGCATATTCTTGCATAATTATGCATATTCTTGCATAATTATGCATATTCTTGCATAATTATGCATATTCTTGCAAAATTATGCATATTCTTGCAAAAATATGGCAGATCTGCAGAATTCTTGCACAACAAACTATTCAATTTTAACCGAGATAATCACAACAGTAATCTTTTGTCTAAATTGGACGGTTCATTTTATGGCAACTTCCATATGGTAATGTTAAAATACTTTAGAGCAATCAGTTTTCTATTAACTGAACAGGTTTGAGTTTTTTTGATAAATTAAATTGCTTAGTTTTGCAGAGGTAGTGCCAATTTTGGTACATAGTTGTGTATTGCTGGAGTTTTTAAGTTTTCAACAAACAGAGAGCTAGCAGAGTTCTGCAGACATCTATTAAAAAACTTGTGCAGTTATTTCTGTGTGCAGACAATTGATCTAACCTGAGAGAGCTGAATCCGTCATCTGAAAAGCAACATTATCAGATGCTGCATAAAACATGCTTTCTTTAATTAATCATATATTGATTTTTGTTTTTTCTTTCAAAAATCATACGATTTGTAAATTAACTTGCTTTTGATCTTGAAGAACTGACGTCAAAGTTGACAACTCTACGAGGCCTGAAACATAAAAGAACAGTCAGCTCACGAGGATTCATATGCTTCGCGCAAAAATTTGGTTACTTTATTTGAATTGTAAGTCTGGAAGACGACCAATAGTACATTAGTTTCTTTCAAACCCACATTTTTGGATAAATAAAAATGATTAAGTTAAAATTTTAAAGCTGTATTTTATTCTGGAAATTATAGCCAAAAAAATAAATCGGGCTTCAAAAGATGTGCAAAAGGGCATAATATTTTGCCTCGGTTATAGAAAAATAATTCCCGTTTACAATTTTTGTGTGGTCTTACACCGAGGTACCCTAGTTGAGACCACATTTTATTTCGCAAGATCTTGCAAAATTTTTCCGAAAAAGTTTTAGTTTGTAAAATCTAGCAAGACAAAAAATAATCTTGCAAGAACTTGCTCAACAATGGCTATGTTGTAAGATCTTGCAAAATAAGTACCTGTTTTGCAAGATCTTGCTAGATGAATGGTTATCTGGTAATATTCAAGTAAAAAAAGAAGAGCCTAAAAAAATTAATACAATACCGGGTCATCAATATAAGTCTAACTAATTGCTGATAAGGAAAATTATTTTCTACGGAAAGAAGTTCGTCACTTTTTTAAAGTGTGTTTTGCAGAAAGAAAACTCTGCAACGGATAAGAAGCGAAACCTATATGATAGAATTGATATTTTAAATAACAGTTACTTTAATTGAAAACACATGTTACTGTATACTTCAAAAATCCCCTGGATATTTTAACTGTATGTTAATTTAAAAAACCTAAGTAGGCACCGATTTCGCAAAAAAGTCTATTGTTGAGATCTTCTAAAAATTTCATCTTGCGAGATTTTGGAAGATAAAGATTTTTCTTGACTACGATGCTGCGGAAAAATATGTATTACATTGTCAAGGGGTGTAAAAGTTATTTGCCCACGAAACTTGGGTGGTTGATGTTTGTTTTTCGGTTGCAGGCTGCTTAAGATTAGTGAAGAGTTGGATCCCCCTATAAAAGATTAAATTTTTATCATAAGATTTTCCCTTCTCAGATTTAACAATAAAAAATATTGCAAATATCCGATCTGAATTGGAAATTGAAGAACAACTTTCAAAATACATCAAATACTGTTAACCAGAGCTAATATTGACAGAAATATCATAATTATTAGTAAATCAAAAAGACATATTCTTCTTAAAATCTAAAATATTTAATTTAAAAAAGCCTATGAGGTTGACAAATTTGAAATCCTATAGAAACATTTATGTTTTCTAAGTATTTAATAAGATGGCGTGGCGTAACCCCAGATATCTATGGGGTATATATATATATATATATATATATATATATATATATATATAGCTTTTCGCAATAAGGCAGCACAGCAACTATAAAACTATGAACATCTTTCAATGTTTTCGATAGATTCCTTAGAGTTTTCTGTTTTGTTTAGGAGTTAAATGTACAAACTAAAAACCATATCTCTTTTAAGCTTTCTCTTGTAAAATTACAATTTTTCTGGTTTTAGCTGCAATATTGCTAACTAATTTACCAGAATACGGCGGACTGCTTGATAAAAGCTGCCATTGATTCCTAACGAATCCTAACGAGTCCAAACTGGGGTGGTTGTTTTTACAAAAAGTGCAAAATGGTCAAAGCTTCGAATAATTCCAAAATTTATATTCTTCTTAAAATCTAAAATAATTAATTTCTAAAAAACCTGTGGTGCTGGTTGACAAATTTGATGTCATATATAAAGCTCTATGCTTACTAGGAATTTTATCAAATGGCGTGGCGTGACCTCAAAAATCTAGGTGTATATATAGCAATATATATAGTTTTCCGTATTAAGGGAGAACAACAACTGTAAAACTATTAACATCTTTAAATTATTTCTAAAGATTCTTTGACGTTTAATGTTTTGTTTATGAAATAATTGCAAAAACTGAAAACCGTCTCTCCTTTTATCTTTCTCTGGCATAATTAAATTTTTGCTTGTCTTATTTGACATATTACGAACTAATTTAACAGAAACCGGCGAATTGCTTGATAATAGCAGCATGTTTAAACTGGGGGTGATTGTAAAAAATGTCATAGCTTTTCATTATGGAAAAGGACATATTCTTCTTGAAATCTAAAATATTTAATTTAAAAAAGCTGGTGAGGTTGACAAATTTGATATCCTATAGAAATATTTATGTTTTCTAAGTATTTAATAAGATGGCGTGGCGTAACCACAGATATCTAGGGGGTATATATATATAAATATATATATATATATATATATATATATATATATATATATATTTATATATATATATATATATATATATATATATATATATATATATATAT
>NC_134472.1:50472662-50528835 GCF_964194025.1 Convolutriloba macropyga
CACTATAAAACTATGAACATCTTTCAATGTTTTCCAGAGATTCTTTAGAGTTTTCTATTTTGTTTTAGTAGATAAATGTAAAACTAAAAACCATCTCTCTATTCACCTTTCTCCTGTAAAATACAATTTTTCTGGTCTTAGCTGCCATATTGCTGACAATTCATATAAAAACTTTTATGCTTACTGCTTATTTAGTATTTTATCAGATGGCCTGGCGTGACCACAGATATCTGGGAGTATATATAGCAATATATGTAGTTTTTCACAATAATTGAGTAAAGCAACTATAAAACTATGAACATCCATTAGTGTTTTGTAGAGATTCTTTGAAGTTTTCTGTGTCGCTTAAAAAATAACTGCACAAACTGAAAATCATATCTTCTTTTATCTTTCTCTTGTATAAGTAAAATTTTTCTTATCATAGCTGACATAACACTAACTAATTTAACAGAACCCGGCGAATTGCTTTACAAAAGCTGCCATTGATTCCTACGTCCATATTGGGGGTTTTAGTCTAATCCGTAAAAAAATTAGAAAAATGAACTGCGCATATTTGGGACACCAATTATGAGAGTTGTGAGCTCTGAATAATGCGACTGAGTCACAGGTAATGAAAATGGGACAAAAATGAAAAGCTAAAATATACACTTTTATTTTTTGAAAACAACTACCTTCAAAGACCTGAAAACATTCTCTAGCAACTAAAACAAAAACGGAGCTTTTAACTTTCGAAAAAGTCACTGAGATCTGTCACTATTCAAAATAATGCATGCGTCTACAAGAGACCAATAAATAGAAAAAAATCAAGAATTAAATAAACATTTTGCGAAGGAAGGCTTTCGAAGCCGTTAAAAGAGTAAGCAATGTACTAAAAACCTTACATATGCTCAATTATGATTTTCATCATCACAATCGTTGACTATGTGTTAAAACAATAAAGTCAAGGGCGTTAAAACATTAAGCAAAGCACTGAAAACAATAGACACGTTCAATTGAGCCATAAAACAGCTGCTTAAATATTAAACCGCAATAAATGTTCAATTCTGTTTTCATTAACAATAGGATGAGACCATTCGTTACCGACCTTAAGCTACAATTTGACTAAGAAAATAGTTGTGTGAGTTGAGAGAAATGAGACAGAAATATTGCAAAGCTCAAAAACAATTTTTTACTCTGAAAATAAAAATTTTTAAAAGTCAAAATCATCATAAGCTTTTAACCATAAAAATTAGATAGGTTTTGTTCAAACTCTTCAAAATGCGAATTGGACTTGTTATTAGTGAGCCCTTACTTGAACTGTCATCTTCTGTATTTAACATAAAATAAAAAAAATGCAAAAATATCTTAGAAAAAGACAACGAATGATTCCAATCTTTATTTTAGACTGCAAAGCAACGATCAGAATAAACCTAGCGTTGATTTTAGTGTTCATCGCGGGACACGTAATTGTTCTGCACCTAATTGATATGGATACTTTGCCGAAAAAAGTAAATATACCGAAAATGGATGATGCATTTTGGATAATGATCGAGTTAAATTAGTGAAAAACCGGTAAAGTTTTAAATCAAGAACACTCTCAAAGGAAGTGCAATTAAAACCCAAATATTTTTTTCGAGCTAACAAAGATGGTTTCAGCGGTTTTTAGTTCTGTTTATCCAGCAAATTTAAACAAATTGGTCTAAGGGAATATATTTCGTGCCAATTTTGATGAACTGAAGCTGAATTTTGAAAAGTTCAGCACAAATTTAGATCCAACTGTTAAACAACACTCTTTTGTTTTTCGGTGTAAAACCATCAACACTATCGGTACGAATTTTAATATACTTTTAAAGCAAAATTGGCAGAAATTGGCAAAAATCAGTCAAATGTTCACGAAATTTTTAACCTCGATAACTCTGTACAAAAAACAAAAATCAAAAAACTGTTCAGTTATATGTTCTACGCTGCACGGGTTTTCTAGTGATACCACTCGCAACCCTATGTGATGAACGTATTGATCGGCCAAAACTGACCCTGAACAAAATCCTGTTTTTATATAATTTCGCCCTCACTAAAGTGGTTGGGAAAAAATGATAAATAAAGAAAAAACGAAGTAAAATTCTGTTTGACGTGGTAACTGTTTTTAAAAGTGGGAGCGACAGAGTAACCACCTGAGAAGATGAGGGTGACCATTTAAAAAGTTTTGAAATACCTGAACAAACCCTCATAATCAATGTTTGGCACTAAGATGATTCGCTGGAAATATAAATCCACGTTCTCATACAATCAATGTCATAGACAGGGTTACCCTAATAGCGGCCATCAATATTAAAAGGTAACACCTTCATTAGGCATGCCTATATTCTCACTACACCATAGGTTTCTTCAAACATGTTTACTACTGAGTGAATCTGATTACGTGTGTGTGAGAACGGAACTGTTAATGGAGAACAGCGTAAAACTGACCTCAAATCTGATGAAGATTGCTGAAACTCTTTAGAAGATTGCCTCTTCCCTGCAACATAATGAAATTTAAAGTGTAGGATAACAAGGAGGCTCGGTAATGTGCGATCGCACATAAGGTTCCAACCGCGCTCATCCACAATTTTGGCATAATTGTTTACCAAATGAGGAACAGATAGAAAAACCCAAAAATCATTTTTGGGAATCCCAAAAACCACCAAAAAAACCCAAAAAACAAAGGGCATTTAGACTTGTCCTTATTCGATTTTTTACGCAATTAAAAAATAACAACACAAAAACAACAAACAAAAATTCAATTAAAACTTGCTAGAAAACGCAGCCGAAGCCGTAAAGCCATATTTTGGCCCTGAAAATATGTTCGAACACATATTCCTTCTTCAAACACCAATAATGTAGTATTTGGCCTTTCGTTGTTGACACTAGGAACAAGTAGACAAAAAAAGAACAAAAAGGCAAAAGTAGGTAATAGTTTAGATTTTTCTTCGAAATAAATTACTTTCAAAGTCATGAAAGCCATTAAATACAAAATGGAATTAATTATGTATGTCCGTTTATTCGTCCAAAGGAAGCCCTTGAGACTTGCAATTATTCAGAATATGTCTTGTGTCTACGAAAAGAGCGTCAAACATGTCAAAAATCAAACTAATTTACTTTTTTTGTGAAAAACCGGTGTCGAAGCCAGTAAGATCATAACGAAATCTTTCAAAGTATTAGATTTTCTGAAATTAATCCCTTTTGACGACTTACCTTGAAACCATTAACGTCGTATTTGACCTGTTATTAACGAGACTACTTATCAAAAAGACAATAAAAGAAAAAAATTCCGAAATTAAAAAGTTTTTATTTTGGAAAACAGTTGTTTTCAAAGTCATGAAAGCCATCAGCTATCTACTAATATCAGAATGTCGGCTCATCTATTCTCCCATGAAAAATCAAAAAACCTGTCATTATACAGGAAATTTCAACTAAAACGACAAAGTAAAAACGACAGTTGAAGACAAAATTAAAAAATTCGTTTCATTTCTTCAAGAAAGAACTGTCCGAGCCGTCAAAACGATAATCTATATCAAAACGACGATAAGCTTTCAAGAAAAAAAACTAAACGCATTAGATTGAAGTTGCCTATAAAAACAATTGGGACTATCACTCCTGAGCTTTGCTTTGATATGTTCTGTTCTTTAATTAATATAAAAAGATCAATTTTTAAAAGAAAACGGCCAACTGATTGCAATCCGAATTCTTTTTGGATTGTACCGGTCCAGGATCGGTCCGTAACAATCTTTGCTAATGCGTATCGTCCATTAGGCTCACTTAATTTTTCGAATGTTATAGTTATAGATAATTTGTTAGTTCTATTTTGTTAACTCAGAAAGAAATACTGCGTTTTTGATAATCAACGAGTAAAGTTAGCAAAAAATGGGCTAGCTAAAAAAGTTTTAATTACAGAGCACTCTCAACAGCATTTGAAGTGGGAATAGCCCCCTTTTGAGTCTAAAAAGATTGAATTAGCTTTTTTGGGGGTATACTTCCGGCTATTTTAATCAAAGTGGACTAAAGAAGCTTATTACGTGCTATTTTTGATGAAAAAGGCTGAATTTTAAAATATTTAACCAAAAAAATCAAATCAAAAACAATCAACAAGACGTTTTTGTCTTTTAAACAATCAACAACAATATTCTTAAAAATTTTAACAAATTTTAGCAAAATTGACGAAAATTTAGGCAAAAATTCCGGAAAATTTGAATAAAAACAACGGAATTCACTCTACTTTTCTCAGAAGTTTAAACCTCGATAACTCCCTGTAAGAAACTAAAATGAAAAAAATCTCTTTAATTCCATATTCTACGCTTGACGAGCTTTCTAATGATACCAGTCTCAACTCTCTACGATGAATAAATCGATCGGCGAAAATTGTCTGAACAAAAAAAAACCAATTGAGTATATAGTTCATCCCCCCTCAAGAGTGGCCGGAACAAAAAAAGCAATGATATTGAATTTAATCTACTATAAATTGCGTTGCAAAAGCTACAGCCAGACATTTTGACATTGTTTTGGCCTTACGTTGACAACATTGACAATACCTTGTCACTTAATCTTTTTCACTTTACGTCATTGCAGTGCACGGTGAAATATAACCGACAGAATGTCGATAAATAGCCGCCATTGATTCCTATATCCCCTCCTAATTGAAAGAATCGGAAAAAAATTGATTATAATGAGACTTTTTGAAAGTGCGAGCTATATTGATTGAATTTTGTCATAAATACTAAAATTGGACTTTGTGGGTTTATCCAGTTCCACTCTGAATTAGTTTTTTGTTCAGTTTAGATTGCTCCACTGAGCAACTGAGCAATTGAAAATCACTTTCAGCAGAACAAGAGAAGAAAGAAATAAGCTTAGAAAAATCAAAACATTTCACGTTTAATTTCAGAAAAGCGGCAAAATGAACTTAAGTTAGAAAGAAAACAAAGAGTGACAACTCCGGAAATATGATCCATATAAATCAATGAAAAACTATATTATATTCTACCTGAACAGCAGGCAAAAGTAGCATTACAAACAGAAGTGATAAATATTCGTTTCACAAAATTATAGAAAACTATTTGCATTTACTTTTTAGGTTTTGTCGATAAAAAATTTTATAGAAAAAAATGAAAAACTGTTTGTTTTTTGGGTTTTTAATGTGTTTACTGAAAAACTGTTTAATGCAGTTTATTGTGCTCAAGTGGAAATTTAGAATTTTCCGATTTTAGAAAATTTTAAAAAAAGACAAACATGAACTTAAATGTCTATGAAATTAAACATCTCTATGGACAAGAATCAACAACAATTGGGGCCTTTTGAACGAAAACCTTAAACAAATTTAAAAAAACAGGTAAAAGTGTCTGTTTCGGACTCGAAATGACATTTTGATCATGAATTTAGACCGTCGTGAGCAACTTGGTGACACCACGCCCTTAAAAAACTGTTGAAGATTACTTAATGACTCTAAAGAATCTTAAAACTGTGGGTTTTATCTGTATATTCCATATTGAAAGAGAAGTAATCGAAAAAAGTAAGATCACATATGAAGAAAATGATAGAGCACCAGTACAATCCAATTGTTTTTGGGTTGTAAATAAAATCAAGTGAGCTAAAATAGCTAGCTAAAAAGATGAGAGAGCGGCTATTAAATATTGCCAAATTAAGCTTGGACCAGTGTAAAGTTAAAAAAACATGAATTTCAACTCTTGATTTGGTGGGTAACATAACGATTTTGAGCACTCAATTAGCTTAAAATCTTTTGCGAATTTATTTAGTTATAACTCGAAGCAAGATCAGAAAATAATTTTTTGTCTAGGCCTTCATATGTGTGTCTGTATAACTGACAATTGGCTTCTTAATTCACAATTGGGGTGGCGAGGGATATTTCTGTAATTAATCACCAATTAAGTTTTCTTTCATTTCGGTCAAATTGATGTGCTTTGCTCTTTCGCGGTCAATGGATACTGTAATCGTGGACAACAGAGATGGCGTGGATAATATTGACGGTGAGTGTCGATAACAGCTATGAACTTATGGAAGGCTTGCTTAAAAACGGTTACCGTGAATGGATGTTGCTGATATATCTAAACTTGAAGCAAAATTTGCTTACTGACACAAATGTCCACACAAGCTTACAATTTTAATTGTACAACAAATTCCTAGGTAATAGTGATTATTTCGAGTGCATTTACTCCAGCAAATGCAGCTTTTGCAACGTAATTATAAATGAATCCATTTACACCAGATTTGAAGTTTCTTTGATTTCATATAAGGAGCGAATATGATTTCATACTGTCCATGCTCTATTTCTTAGTACGATCCTAGTATGAAACCAAAAAATCCTCGTATGATTTCAAAGATGTCTAAGGCAGCAGATGCTTAATGCAGCAAGTCAAAGGCAGCTGGCGAAAGTAAATGGAGAACCATTATTATTTAGGTAAGAACCTGTATTCCACTAAAAGATTTTCGATTAAACATTAAGTTTCTAAATGAACTTAAGGTGTTTTGTGGTTGCCAATGAGCTGATGGAACAGGTGCAAAGACCTCCTATATTTAACAAAAAGAAAATTTTGTTCAATACTTTTTAAAATAAATGTAACTAATCGTCAAGTAGTGATATTATATGTTTCTTACTCATCCTGGGTGCTCTCTTTGTTACTTCAGGTTCGGCCTGTGTTGCCTTCGACCCATCTCCTACATTCATTAGACTGGACCCAGATCCACTCTTACCTCCCGATTTCGATTTGCCACTACTTGACTTCTGAACATTTTTGATCGAATTATTGTTTAACTATTTATGATGATTAATCCCACATTAATCATATAGAAAGTTGCTAGTTTTTGAATAACCCATAAAACGTACAAAATGTCAATGATCAGTTGATATTTATTCATTCACTTTGAGTAAAAAAGTTAAAAAGTCGCGTGCAGAGGAATCGCCCCAACATTTCGTTATCATTTCATTTTAGGAGAAGTAAAAAGGCACATAATAAACAGAATTAGTGAGTTTTTGCAACAATTGGGAACTGTTGTTTTCATTAATTTATTTTTAACAAAATTTCTCATTTTCCGTTGAATGCCAAAATGTTAGTTTTCAAATAATTTTCTAGCCATTTTCTATTCTGTCAAATTGGATCTCTTATTTTCATCAGACATAGTTTTGAACAATCCTGACCTCCATAAAAACTCCCTAAAACGATCCTTAATATCTAAAAGACAACAGCAGTTTCATGAAATGCTGTGTTTGAGCGTTTATGTTGATTTTATGTTTTTGTGATCAATTTTTTTGCGTTATTTCGTTTTTTTTTACATCTGAATTTGTTTTTCTATATTCTGTTGATGAAACAAAACAGCTGCGTTCCATTCTCGTTTTTATCAAATAGCAGACTGCAATTTCTATCAAATTGGTATTTTGAGAAGATTTATGGTTCTCAAGTGTTCAAAAATATCTACGAATCCAAGTTTAAAACAATGAGTTATACTTTAATAACTTCATCGAAGAGACTAAAAAACATTAAAAGAAAAATTAATAAATTCATTTTTTAATACTTCGATTGATCTTTTTCCAAAATACTATCACTGAATTTTTCAGCAATTTTCCTACCATCTTTCTCTTTTCTGTCTTATTTTATCCGTATTACAAGTTTTAGACCGGACTTGAGTTTCAGAGCTTTTCAGAGCTGAACCAGCACATTTCAAGAGTGAAAACTCACTTCAATTCTGAAACATAGTATCTCCAGAGTATTTTAAGTTTCTTTATGTGGAGTATTTCTTCGTTATGATTTTATGGAGGTCATAGAGTTCGCCCAGGCTAAAGTTATCCTGTATAGTCTGAAATTTACTCATACCCTAAAATTAAGTCTGAGCAGAATAAAGTCAAACTTTTGTAGCTTATAACTGGTAATTACTATAGTGGTATAGACACTATTTATACTTAGGCCAATTACCACAAAACCCATTTAACTTAGTGGTTACAAATTGCTACGCAAATTAATTGTCACAAGTATGCACGCGGAAGTTCGAATCGCATATAAAACAATCTTGTTGGCGGGAGTTAAGCTGAACATATTATTTTTCATGAAGTTAAATTTACTCTAAAATTAGAATGGCCAGTGTAAATTGTGACATGAACAGAGTACTGGGCATCCTAAAAAAACAGAATGTCTTTAGACTTATTCAGCACTGATTTGCTGTGCCACCAACTTCCGGGAGTCAGCATTGTTCAGTTAGACTGGACAAATCACATGACAAGCTTTTGTTTGCTTTTAGACTGAAGCTTCTTGACAGATCAACAAAACCAACAAAAAAATTCTGGCTTTCTGATAGTGCTTTAAATTGACTTTTATCGAACGCATCTTCTAACTTTAAGTAATTTAAAAACCCGAAAACTAACGCAAAAATCTAGAAACAAACAGATGAAACGCTTCAGCAATTTTCAACCTGCATTTTTTATAAACGAACTTTTGGTGGCAACAAATAACAACTTATTTAAGGTTCTCAACTCTCCCTTTTCAACTTTATTGAGAGATCTTTGATACCATTGAGAATTGAAAATGTCTCTCAAAGTTTCTTTGGAAAGCTAACATTATGCTTCCATATTCTTTGTTCTTTCTTTTTTACTTACCTCCTTACTGGTTACACGATATAAAATTTTTCAGCAATTTAACAATTTTTTTTGAGTCGATGAAATATGACTTTCGTTTCTTTTGAATTTTTAAAAATAAGTGGCATTATTTTAAAGGTGTGCACACAAATGTAACATAAAAAGAAAACTTTTAATTAAAGTTTTTGTAGGGCAAGTGTTAGGCTGGCTGTTTTTAAAGGCTTGACTCTCTGTTAAGAATATATGCTACTGGAATGACAACAATTGGGCGCAAAAGTGTTATCATTGAAGTCGCTGTTTTTTTCTAAAAAATGTCTTTTTTAGGTTTTATAAATCCAAGAAACTTCTTAAGAAATTGTAAAAATCAATATTCTTACTCCTTTCTCCCGAAACTAAGGAATCATCCAATCGCGATGACAGGTTTTCATTACTTTTAGCTTTTGTCACTTTTAACCCATTCCAGCAATATTTTTAATGAGATACTATTATCAAGTAAAAATTTTAGCCGACCACTCTGGGTTCCTGTGAAGAAGGTAATTTTGTTCGATTAGGTTGTCGAATCTTTCGCTCTGTTGATATGTCTGCACAAGTGCAGACAAGGACATTTTCTTTTTCTGAGTTTTATTCAGAAGAAATGAAAATAGCTCCATAATGAATACATTGACTTGTTTTTTGCTATTTCCGAAATTTATATGCATAATAGACTTCTGAAGAGTCAACAAAGTAAAAATGGTCTGAAATAATTTGATTGGTGAGTAAGTTTTTCAGGGCTCATTATTAAATTCAAAAGCAGAGTTGTTTGATTTATTCCCGCAGAAAAAAGGCAAGATGCCCGAACAAGATTACCGCAACAAGGCCATTTTATTTTTCTGAGTTTTTGCCAGTAAAATTAAAAATGACTTCATAATGAATACATTGACCCTTAAAAAAAACGTCATTTTTTGAAATTCTGAGAAAACAAATGAGAATTTAATTCTAAATCTTCTGTCACTTTCTTTCCTTCTTCTCGTTTTTTCTGCACCTTTGCAATCTTTAGATTTTTATCTATTATTAATGAACATTGTTGGCGCCACTTCAAATCAGCAACAAGAGCAATCAGACAGCAAGAAATAACCTTTGAAACTGAAAAAACTTAGAATTCATCAAAACTCAGATATCCTCAAAACTGAAAATTTTTACAAGTTGGGACCAAAATTATGTCCACCGCCCCCCCCATTTTTCTAATAGTAAACCTGAGCAAACCGAGATTATAGCGCACAGTTAGAGTAACCTCTGAACTACTCATGGACCCAATGAACGTTATTGCATCAGACCCAAAAGTGTAGCTATTAGCACATATGTTGCAAAAATGGCATTTTTTGATATTTTGTTATTTATTGTTAAATTTCTTAAAATGATTTTTTTTTGATAATTTAGGTGTTCAATAAAGGCTAAATACCGTACATTTGAGGCATTTAGAGTCACGTAATAACTACACGTGCTTATGTCAATGAAAGTAAATATTCCAGTAGTTTGACATTTACTATTTAAACAATGACCTAAATCACTTTCTTGATTAACCAATCAGAAACAAGTAGCAATGATGTTATAAATGATAAAAATTTGATAGTTTACTTCAACCAAATTGTTTGAATGGTAAAACAAAATTGTATTTAGACCCATTAGAAACTAATATCAAGAGTAGTTGTCTCTCTCACATTAGACTAAAATTTGGTTTTTTAACAACTTTTGTCTTTTTTGCAAAGTTTGCTAGACCTTAAGATCTTGCGAGTTCTAAGTTAGTTGAGCTTTTTTATGAGAACTAGCAACAATATTATCTTCTGTCTGAAGCCTCACAAACTTCAGCATGAGATTGAACATTGATTATCACTAGGAATTTTCTTCACTTCAGTCAACAAAATTGAAGTAACAGTCCTTTAATACGTCCAAGCGACTGATATTTTCGAAAAGATTGTTATTCAATCGAACCCCGTGAAGAACCAGGCCGCCGCAAATCTCGAGATTCAGGCTGTGATATATCGGTTCCGCTGAGATTCTTGAGCAGCTGCGACATTTGGTCCGCCGGACCGGACAACAGAAACACGACCCGGACAAAAGGAACACGACCCGGACAACAGTATCGCCACCCGGACAAGAGCAACCCCACCTGGACAACAATACGACAGCAACGAATTCTTGATTCGCATTGGCGGACCAACCTAAACAACAGGAGCCGGACGATAACAACAGAGTAAATATTTTGGAAAATCTTGACAAGAAAAAAACTAACGAAATAGCGTGGATAAGATATGAGCGTTGATACCTTGGATAAGACACCTTTCTTGTCACACATGGGTGACATCAATGCAACAGAAATAATGACTGTTAACAGCAAGATGTTCAACCTAGTAAATAAAAAAAGTTATCTGGAATTAGAACTGGCAACAGTCAGCCAGAAACACGATATGTTACGCGAACGTCAACGAAAACATTGGGACGAAAACCATTTCGATGTTATCTACCGGTATCACAGGATCGAAAAAGAAATCAGCAAAAACATCGAGAGAAACAATGAAGAATACTATTTAGTGGGAACGGCTTTAGATAAGACAAACTAGCAGATGGCGCAGCTGTCTGCTTGACTACAATTTTACTTGGCTATCGAGGCAAAAAATACTGAATAATATACAAATGTTTTCAAAACACTGGAAAAAATGCAAATTTTATCAAAACTTTTCTAAATTTCGAAACTTAAACTATTGGAGACAATTCTATTGACACTAAAAATTATGTAGTAAATTTTGATCAGACCGTGGAATATGCTTTATGGCTTCCGAGGCCTGAAAAAAACAATAACTGACACAAGAGAAACTCGAAAAAAATTGCAGAGTTTATCATTAAGAAAAGAAATTCGAGACAACAGAAATCTCAAAACCATTCCATAGTTACTAGAAACTATGCAGTGCCCTATTATCCAAACCTAAAGGAGATTCTCTGGCCATCGAGGTTGGAGAAGCTCAAAAATTAACAAAATTTTTCAAAAAACTTGACAAAAATTGCAAAATTAATATCATTTTGCGTGTTTGTGTTTGTAGTACCAAAACATATAGCTCATAAAATGGCCATAACAAGTAATTTTGTCTCGCAAAAAAACTTTCATCATTTTCAAAAACTTCAACCTAAGACTAATCAAACAAACACCTCGAAAAATTGCGAAAAAAATGAAAAATGGCACCAGTTTGAGCCCAAAAACACATTAAGACGAATTTTTAACCTTAATTTAAGGCCACCCCAGCAGCTGCACCACTCTAAGCACTTAGAGGCTACAAAAGCCCACTTTGGGCTTGTAACGAAACATAATGCCCGCTGGGATTTATCTGTTTATCACGTTTTGAAAGATCAAAGTCACTGAAAAAACTCGCCATTACAATCCAAATTATTTGAATTGTGAAAACCACGTTGTCCCCAATAAGATCCGCTATCACTTCGCAGCTTTCAAAAAAACAACAAAATCGGCTTAAAAGAGTCTAAAACGGATAGAGAGAAAACAGCTAGAAATCGCATATAAACTCTTGTATGTGATTGAGATCTTCAAACCAACAATTGCTCCTCAATTTTTTTGAATATAATTACATTGCACACAAAAGTAAATTAGGAATAAAAAACTGTTCCGAAAAAGAAATACGTAATCAAAGAATTTCGCGCTGTTTGCAAAGATTTTATCACATCAACTTTTTTTGCACTCACTCAAAAACAAGGCATCAAAAAATCACACTCTTTTCTCCCTGCTCCTCAATTCTTTTTTTTGTTAAGACATTTAACCTAAACATTTAGTTTTCAAGTGCGGCATTGATTTTTGCATCTTGTTTTAAAGATATTCCAAAAAATTATTGATAAAAAAGAGGCTCCACCAATTCTCTTCTTCGTGGAGTCGTAAGAAGCAAAGCGCCACAAAATAATTCTAATTCTTTGAGTTATTAGAACATATGCCAAAAAACTCCTGCATCAGGAAAAAGTTTTCATCATACGTTTACTTATTCGACAAATTGTCTATTTTTAAATCGAATGAGGAAAATTTTCTCGTACGAAAATCACACGAGACTTATCTTTTTCACACGACAAGTGGCGTGATTAATCATGTGATTTCTACGAGGGAGTTTTAGAGTTAATCCATGCTTAATTTTACGCATTGTCAGACACACCAAGAATCAATTATATGACAAGAGCCAGGATTTTTGCCGCCTTCAGATTTTGCCCTATCCTCTTTACCAATGACCGCGAAATTTTCAACATGCCGCCAGCGCATCAAGTACCCCAGTGATTGTGGAATTTTTATCGTGTTAGATCTGACAAATTTCTGACAAAACTATCTTACTAATACCCTGTAAGGGGATGCATCTTCTTATAAGATCTTATAAGACGTTTATCAGATCTTATACGATAAAAATTCCTCTTATAAGATCTTACACGATAAAAAATCCTCTTATAAGATCTTACACGATAAAAATTCCTCTTATAAGATCTTACACGATAAAAATTCCTCTTATAAGATCATACACAATAAAAATTCCTCTTATAAGATCTTACACGATAAAAATTCCTCTTATAAGATCTTACACGATAAAAATTCCTCTTATAAGATCTTACACGATAAAAATTCCTCTTATAAGATCTTACACAATAAAAATTCCTCTTATAAGATCTTATACGATAAAAATTCCTCTTATAAGATCATACACGATAAAAATTCCTCTTATAAGATCTTACACGATAAAAATTCCTCTTATAAGATCTTACACAATAAAAATTCCTCTTATAAGATCTTACACGATAAAAATTCCTCTTATAAGAACTTACACGATAAAAATTCTTCTTATATAAATTCCTGAAATATGGTATGTTCTTCATATTGAAGACAATTCAGAGTTACTCTCAAGCAGTAGCCGAAAAGCTACAGCATGCAACACTTAAGTGTCAGAGCAACAAAGAGAAAAATATCTTATACTTTCTTGTAAGACTTATAAGATATTGTAAAAGAGTTTATTTGAGTGGCAAGAACTTTCTCCGAAGCGGTGATTATCAAACTAGGCTGAATTTTTTTTCAAAGACCAAAACTATCTTGGACTGCTAAGTTTAGCCATAGTACACAGTTAAGACTCACACTAAAACTTCCGCCAAAACAGAATCAACAAGCATTTTTTTGTTTCTTAATTGGTTAGCTGACCAATTCTTTTTTTACATTCATAGGACCTTGACTACGTTATACGATTATATTGAAAAAATTAAAACATGTCATATCAGATCTTACACGATAAAAACTCCGTCTTATCAGATCTTACACGATAAAAATTCTGGTAAGGGGAATGTTTATCTTATAAGATGTCTTATCAGATCTTACACGATAAAAATACTGCTAAGAAGATTGTTTATCTTATAAGATGTCTTATCAGATCTTGCACGATAAAAATTCTGATAAGAGGAATGTTTATCTTATAAGATCTCTTATCAGATCTTACACGATAAAAATTCCTCGTAACAGAATTTTTATCGTGTAAGATCTGATAAGAGGGATTTTTATCGTGTAAGATCTGATAAGATCTTACACGATAAAAATTCTTAGTTAGCATCTTATCAGATCTTACACGATGAAAATTCCACAATCACTGGGGTAGTCAGAAATCACAGGAAACAAAAGGTTGGATGAAAGAGTTCCAAAAAGGAATGATCACATTTCTTGTTTCTTCTCCAAGCTCAACGATATAGCTGATAACAAACGCTCTGATAATTCTCAGATCCGGAACACTCCCAAAAAAACCAACTTAACTGACTAACGTCGGGCGAATTGCTCTCAAACGACCGGTGATTGGTTGGCTTCGTCATTAGCTAGCCACATTTTAGTGGGCATTGCCTCATCTGAATGGAAGGGGCGTGACGTGAGGGAATTGGATGATGACATCACGCCACATAACAGCAGTTGAAGTGCGGCATCAACAAAAGAGTTAGGGAAAGAGAGAGAGAGAAATTGCGCGAGGGATGAAACGTGAACGAGAAAGAGAAGGAATGAAAACACAACCGAGAGAGAGAGAGAGAGGGAGAAAGAGAGAGCTACAAATATTTTTTATGATGAGAGTCGACTCTTCACCTTCTAGTTTTCTAGCCTTGTTAGTAACAAAATCATATAGAATAAACTGAATGTGCAAAATTCAAAAAAAAAAATGCAGTGAAAAGAATTTGCAGTCAAAACATTTTTTTGTCTGTGAAGTTCTGTCATGAAACCCTTATGCAAGACCTAAAATTTTTCGTTCGCCAGTAATGATCGTTACACTCACAAATGGACAAAAAAAAACAAAAATTTAAAAAAAAGCAAATTTCATCAGAGTTTTGATGAAATTCTATATTCAAATATTGTCAGAATCATCTCTTTTTCTCAAGAGACTATCCAGTATCCCTACTTCAAGCCTAAAATAGCTTCACTGGCTCAAATAGATCCATAGATTTGAAATATGATTAAATTTTTTTTTAACAAAATTTGAAAAAATTTAAATGTTATCAAAGTTGCTAAAACTTGAGTTGTTAAAATCTTGAAGACCATTCCATTTACTTCAGAAACTATACAGTAGCTTATTATCAAACCTCGGAGGTGGTCCCTGGGCCCCTGGCGCCTGAAAAAAAACTCATATCAAAATATTCAGAAAATTGAAAAAAAATGCAAATATTTTTTTAAAGAAATTGCGTGAATTCGTAATATTGAAAACTTGAAAAACAATCCGTTTTATATAAAAACTTTTTAGCTGTCTATCATAAAACCCTACAGAAGGTTCTGGGGCTCTTGAAGCTGGAGAATTTTGAGAAACAAAGTTTTCAAAAGAATTCAAGTATAAATTCAAGTGTTTTTGTTTGGGTTTCCAAAATATATACCTATTAAAATGGTCATAAAAAGAACCTATGTCTTGAAAAAAATTTAACCAACCTCAATTGATGAACGAAAACGTTATCATTGAATCGAACACACGAAACAGAACCGTTGTTCCATTCAATGATAACCAATAACCCAATCACAAAACAGCAGCCAAGCTTTGATGAGCACACGAATATCTTCATTTTTGAAAAAAAAATTACAATGAAATTTTTGTGAAATTTCTCACTTTTTTTGTGAAATTGCGTAGAAGGAGACAATTTCGCAGCAGGAGAAACTTGTATCCTTCAAAAACGAAACAACCCTACAGTCATGAGGCTTTAATTCATTTACAAATAAGTTCAACAAAATGATGCATTGGGGCAGGCAATCGCAAAACGACTCTAAAATCAGCAAAGCAGTTGAAAGTTTTATAAATTAATCTCGAAAAAGTCAAAAAATAGATTAAACGTGCAAAAAAATTAGAATAAAAACTAACAGCCCAGTAGTAATCTTAGTTGCTCCTCATTATTTTTGAATATAATTACACTGCCCACAAAAGTAAATTATGAATAAAAAACTGTTCCCAAAAAGAAACACGTAATCAGAGAATTTCGCGCTGTTTGCAAAGATTTTATCACATCAACGTTTTTGCACTCACTCAAAAAAAAGGCATCAGAATATCACACTCTCTTCTCCCTGCTCCTCAATTCGTTCTTTGTTAAGACATTTAACCTAAACATTTAGTTTTCAAGTGCGGCATTGATTTTTACATCTTGTTTTAAAGACATTTCAGAATATTTTTGATAAAAAAGACGCTCCACCAATTCTCTTCTTCGTGGAGTCATAAAAAGCAAAGCGCCACAAAATAATTCTAATTCTTTGAGTTATTAGAACATATGCCAAAAAACTCCTGCATCAGGAAAGAGTTTTCATCATACGTTAACTTATTCGACAAATTGTCTAATTTTACATCGAAGGAGGAAAATTTTCTCGTACAAAAATCACACGATACTTATCTTTTTCACGCGAAAAATGACGCGATTATTCATGTGATTTCTACGAGGGAGTTTTAGAGTTAATCCATGCTTAATTTTACGCATTGTCAGACACACCAAGAATCAATTATTTGACAAGAGCCAGGATTTTTGCCACCTTCAGATTTCACCCTATCCTCTTTACCAATGACCGCAAAATTTTCAACATGCCGCCAGCGCATCAAGTAGTCAGAAACCACAGGAAACAAAAGGTTGGATGAAAAGTTCCTAAAAGAAATGATCACGTTTCTTGTTTCTTCTCCAAGCTCAACGATATAGATGATCACAAACGCTCTAATACCTCTCAGATCCGGAACAATCCCAAAAATACCAACTTAACTAACTAACGTCGGGCGAATTGCTCTCAAACGACCAGGGAGTGGTTGGCTTCGTCAGTAGCTAGCCACATTTTAGTTGACATTGCCTTATCTTAATGGAAGGGGCGTGAGGTGAGGGAAATGGATGATGACATCACGCCACATAACAGCAGTTGAAGTGCGGCATCAACAAAAGAGTTAGGGAAAGAGAGAGAGAGAGAGAGAGAGAGAGAGAAAGAGAGAGAGAGAGAGACAGAGAGATTGTGCGAGGGATAAAACGTGAACGAGAAAGAGAAGGAAAGAAAACACAACCGAGAGAGAGAGAGAGAGAGAGTGAGAGAGAGAGAGAGAGCTATAAATATTTTTTATGATGAGATTCGACTCTTCAACTTCTAGTTTTCTAGCCTTGTTAGTAACAAATCATATAGAATAAACAGAATTTGCAAAATTCAAAAAAAAAAATGCAGTGAAAAGAATTTGCAGTCAAAACATTTTTGGTCTGTGAAGTTCTGTCATGAAACCCTTATGCAAGACCTAAAATTTTTCGTTAGCCAGTAATGATCGTTACACTCAGAAAAGGACAAAAAAATTCAAAAATTTTAAAAAAGCAAACTTCATCAGAGTTTTGATGAAATTCTATATTCAAATATTGTCAGAATCATCTCCTTTTCTCAAGAGACTATCCAGTATCCCTACTTCAAGCCTAAAACAGCTTCACTGGCTCAAAAAAATCCATAGGCTGGAAACATGATTATAAATTTTTTTTACAAAATTTGAAAAAATTTAAATGTTATCAAAGTTGCTAAAACTTGAGTACTTAAAATCTTGAAGACCATTCCATTTACATCTGAAACTATACAGTAGCTTATTATCAAACCTCGGAGGTGGTCCCGGGCCCCTGGCGCCTGAAAAAAAACTCATATCAAAATATTCAGAAAATTGAAAAAAAAATGGAAATATTATTTTTAAAGAAATTGCTTGAATTCGTAATATTAAAACTTGAAAAACAATCCGTTTCATATAAAAACTTTGTAGCTGTCTATTATAAAACCCAACAGAAGGTTCTGGGGCTCTTGAGGCTGGAGAGTTTTAAGAAAGAAAATTTTCAAAAAAATTCAAGTATAAATTCAAGTGTTTTTGTTTGGGTTACCAAACAAAAACTTATTAAAATGGTCATAAAAAGAACCTATGTCTTGAAAAAACTTTAACCAACCTCAATTGACGAACGAAAACGTTATCATTGAATCGAACACACGAAACAGAACCGTTGTTTTATTCAATGATAACCAATAACCCAATCACAAAATAGCAGCCAAGATTTGATGAGCTCAGAAAAAATTAGAATGAAATTTTTGTGAAATTTCTCACTTTTTTGTGAAAATGCGTAGAAGGAGACAATTTCGCAGCAGGAGAAACTGGTATCCTTCGAAAAGGAAACAACCTACAGTCATGAGGCTTTAATTCATTTACAAATAAGTTCAACAAAATGATGCAATGGGGCAGGCAATCGCAAAACGACTCTAAAATCAGCAAAACAGATGAAAATTTTATAAATTAATCTCGACAAAGTCAAAAAAATAGATTAAACGTGCAAAAAAACATAGAATAAAAACTAACAACCCAGTAGTAACCTTAGAAAGTAATTATCAGTAAAAGTGTTTAAAAATAATTTTAAAGACGTTCTCATTGCCGCACTATGTCAAATGAAATCAATTTAAAACAGGAAAAAAACTAAGAAAAAGACCAAAGTCATTATTTTTTAACAACTAACAAAAGCAGATCTGATATGCACTAAATGTCTCAAGAAAATGGTACTGATATATGCTAGATTGAGGAGAATAAGGACAGAAACGAAAACACGAAAAACAACGAGACTTCGTCTTGATTTTTGCGAGAAGATAAAAAGTACTAAATTAATTACATTTCCCTATTTAGTTTTAACTTATGTAGCTAACCGTCCGTAAAAATAAAAAGGTAGAATTATAGTTCAAACATTGAAAACTTTAAAATATTTTGCAATAAAAATGTCAATTTTTTTTCAAAATTGCAATTTTGAAAAAAATCTTTAGTTATATCAAATACTACACCACAAAATTAATCGAATAATAGTAAACGTGAATTCAGTCCATGACAATGCCCACAAAGACCTTTTCTAGTATTTAAATCCAAAAAACAGTAAAAAAACTGAGAGAAATTTGACGAAAAACTGCCAAAATTAGGCCGGCATGTGTACATTTCTATAGAACAAAATTATTTCACGTTAGAAAGATGCAATCAATGCATAAAATATCAAAGTTAATTTGTCTTATACAGGGGAAATAATCCGCCTTAACATCCAAAATTGAAGAAATGAATTCGGAAAAGCAACAATTTTCTTTAAAAAACTGGGATATATGTGCCCCTTTAGACTTTGAAACGCATTATCGGACTCTCAAAAACACTTTGGTATCAATTTCAGAGGTTTACAAAATAATAATGCTTCTATGAAAAACAATTTTTTGGGGAAAACAAGACTATGACTATGAGCAGACAAAATGGGGCAAATTGGACAAAAAACGGTTGAAAATGGTGATGTATTTGCGGCATTCTGTCAACAATCAGCTCTCAAAGTCGAAGAGTAATTCACTGATCTAAACGCATGATCAAAAAATTTCTTTGGCTCAGAAAAAGTTAGTTCACACGGCAATTCTCCTCTCTTTTGCTTTTAGGTCAAAATGCCGTCTGAACAAATATTAATTCGGGTAAAAAAGCAGAAAGAATTCTGGAAACGACTCGAAGTGGAAATCTCCGTCCAATTATTCATCAGATAAAACGTGTCGCCACTAATTTATTATTTTCTTAAACAAAACCATAAAACAAAAAAGTAAAAACAAAAAATCGAATCTGTTAAAGTATGATAAGAAATCTGATGAAATTTTGTCATAAAATGAGATCCCTCTGCCAAAATCATTTGTCGAAACAATTAGTACCTACTACAAGGTAGGTGAAGTTTTTAAAAATTCTTGAAGCTTAATCATGAAAAAATAAGCTCTTTCAAACAACTTGGACTACAAAATTTAAAAAAGTTAAAATTTTTCTGAATAATACAAAAGCACAAATCCAAACACAAATTTTCCTTCCAGCCAATAGGGTATCCGGATGCTCGCAAAACAGTAGGCGATTCATAATAGTCTGAGAAATCTCTCTAAAAAAATGACAACACCTGAAAAAACTCAGAAAAATGATTTCAGTTTTCGCCATTTTTTGTTATATTTCTCAACAAAAAAATGCTTCATGTCCACAAAACTGTAGCGCCTTATTATCTAAAAATTGCTCAAGCAATAGAGTTTTTTTCATTACCCATTTTAGGCAGTAAAACAACACAACCGTCAAAAATTTGTGCATAAATTTAGCCCAAAAAGCAGCAAAATACATAAAAATTCTATGAATTAGCATAAAAATCAGATGAAACCACTACCAAAACCAGCCTAAAATTGAAACAAAATTCCGCACGTGAACAAAACATTTGCTAGCTTACATATTTTTTTTTCAGAACTCAATTTCTCGCTAGAAAAGAGCAATATGAACAAAAAGCCACTTTCTTTTCGCTCCACTTTTCATTTTGTTCAGCAACAAAATCACTCTAAATTTTTCACGTTGTTCATTCCCTGCTTCAGAATTCAATCCAATAAAATTGATTAAAAACATAGCCGGAAGAACTCCGGAAACGACTTGAAATAGAAAATTGTCCATACTTATGACTAAAGAACTAGAACAACTATTGTGAACCCTGAACCTCAATAAATGCCATAGGAAGTTTAAAGAAGAATAGAAAAAGCATTCAAAACTAAATTGATAAAAAAATAGAAAAACTTTGAGACCTCTTTTTAATATTATAAGGAAACATAAAGCCGAAAAAAATTTCTTTGCAATTAGAGCAATGAAAAGCTGGCAAGACAATGGGCAAGCCATAAAAGGCTAAAAAACTTGTCTAGTATTAAAAAAACTTCAAAAAATAAGAAAAATGGTTTAAAATTTTTCAATTTTTTTTGTCAATTTTGCTAAGAAAAAATGATTTATAACAAGAAAATTTTAGTCAATTGGTATCTGATTATTCTTTAAGCAACAAGCTTTTATTCAAATCTCACTTGAAGAATTAAAACAAAAAACAGGCAAAAAATCATTAATTTTTGTCTAAAATTCAGCAAAACTGATCATAAACCTCCAAATTAGCATTAAACTGAAATCGATTACTTAAAACCTTCAGTTCGTATCAAAACACCCCTATAACTAATACCATATCATAATCAAACCTCATAATTATCAAAAGTTGCAAAAAACTGCTTCTAAAAGCCGCACGTGAACAAAAAAATTTCTTTTCACCCATCAATTTCTCGCTCTCTCAAAAACAGCTCCTAAAAAACCTTAAGAAAACCAATACTCCTCTTCGATTCGTAATGAAAAGACCAACAGGACTAATATAATTGCTACAAACTTTGCTTGAGAGCAATTAAAAAATCTAAAAATTGAGATTTAAAGCAATTGGTAACGGTTCGTTTTGACTGATATCCTCGTTCTAACGCGCGTTGGTATTTATATGAGGCAAAACTGGCTATTGCGCAGAACTCACCCCGCTATGCTGAGGGGATGTTTCATCTGAAATATTTTTAATACTGGCTCTTGTCTTCTTCTTTCCGGAGGCAGCAGCGTCTTGTTCACTTTTATCTACATCTAGACCACCATGTTTCCGGTCTTTAGAACGCCTGGAAGCTCGTCTGTGCTCTTCGTCCTCGCTTTCTGAAGAGAAACTAAGTTAAAATTTTTTTGCGAATACTGATTAATCCTAAAAGGTGCGTTGCGCACTTAGAATAATGAGCTGCCAAACAGAACCGCGTCAAAAAGGAGTTGATATCAAAAGTTGAACAGTAGCTTACCTAAGTTAGGGTCTTCTAGGATGTCAGAGAGAGTTCTCTCTTCGGAGTCACCTGAGACCCCGGACGCAACATCATCACCATCCAATTGTTTTTTAGCTTCTTGTTGATTCTAGATAGAGCGAACATCAATTCGTATTAGTTGAAAAATACTAGTAAAATACGTGGAACAATGTAAAAATAGGATATAAATAGTTAAAATTACGTCGATTTAAAACATCCTTGCGCATAAATGTGAGTTGATTCTGAATGTATACTCAACGGAGCTCAAGAGTTATGGCTACATTTGGCCATGAAAAATTAATGGAAAAAACGGAGAAAAGGGTATGCATTCCTCCAAGGAACTAAATTGCAACCTGGTCTGGGTCTTGTTTTAACTTCTTTTTCTTCTTCTTTCCTTTAGTACCAGCAGGTGCCCCTCTTTTAGGCATGTCAGCAAGGTTATCGTCTATCTTCACCTTCTCTAGTCGGATCTTAGGATCTTTTGCAATTGTTTGATCTCCGACGTTCTCGTCGCCTTGGCGTTCAACTTTCTTTCTTTCTCCTGTGAAAGCAAAAACTTTTCTTGTGAAAAGCCCAAATGTTTGACAGGATGAATCAGCTAAACCCTTTTTTTGCCCAAAATTCTTATCAAAAGTCTTATCATTAACGAACTAACGATTTACTCCTTCGATTGGAGAAAGAAAAAACATGAAAAATATCAAGGCAATTTTATGACTTGCTCAATGAAAAGTCTACCTCGGCGCTAAGATGGACAACCACAGCTGCAAAATTTTTTTGGTTTTGTTCCATATCGTAAACTAGTTGAATTTTACAAAACAAAAAGATCAACAATATAGGATCTGAAACTTTTTCTAGCACAAATTTTTGGAATGTATGCGAGGAGTTAAAAATACGAAATAGAAAGATCCGTAATTTCTATATGCTAGGAGAGCTATATGCCGGGAGTAAAAAATTTTAACTTCAAACGATTAAAAATTAGGGTGGATGAAAGGGCCCAAAAAGAAAAATCACTTTTCTTCTTTATTCTCCGAGCTCAACGATAGATATATTAAGACGCTCTGAAAATTTTCAGACCCAAAACGATACAAAAAATTGATTGAGATAAAACAAACGGTAACGTTTCATTTGAGTGATATCCGCGTTGAAATTTATATGACGGTTACAAACAAAGACAAGACTGGCTATTGCACAGAACTCGCTATGCTGAAGGGATCCTTCTTCTGAAATATTTTCAACACTGTCTCCTGCATTCTTTTTTTTGAAGGCAGCCGCGTTTTTTTCCACTTTTATCTATGTCTAGACCAAAATACTTGGGCACTGGCTTTTCTTAAACCAAAGTTTTTGAGGAGTAAAAATTGCGTCGAGCAAAAGTAAAATCATTACTTAAAAAAGTTTTTTCATGGGCAAAAGTTTTCAAAGAATAATGAAGGGAAAGCAACAGAATAACGCCACATTTTCATCATGGTTAATTGGAAGAAGGTCATTACAATCAAACTAATGTGGCAATATTCTCCAGCTGTGATAATCGCTTTATCTTAAGAATTGCTAAAAAAGACCTTTGACAGCTTTCCGAATTTCTTTTAATTTGGACTGCTGCGGTACAATGCTGTTAAGTCTTGCTCCGTTGCTGCTTCATTTAATGAAGCATCAAACGAAAGAAAACTTTTTTCCGAATTAGCAAAAAAGCAGACTTTGAAAAGATTTTGCTCAACCCATGTAAGGGCCATGTTCGACCCAAAAAACCCATGAAATTACCGAGCTTGACCCAAAGGCCCTATCAAAAGACTTTTGCTCAACTCATGAAAGGACCATGCTCGACAATATGTTCCTAGGAAAAGACTTCTACTGGACTTTAAATAAGAACCTAGGTGTGTATCTTTGGTCAATATTGATCCCCCACCCTCTTAGACTTTTTGTGTTTTTTCTTAAGTCTAGATCTGGACTACGGTAGTAACTTAATGAAAAAAAAATACTGCGATTTCAATCATTTTTGTCAGAATTACTTTTTCTGATTGGGTACGCCTGAAAACGGAATGAAAATATGCCGTAATTTAAAACGGAGCAAAACACTAATTATGCGTGATTGTTGTTTTGGAATTTTGCGCAAAAGGCGTTTCATAAAACCGCTCTTCGGATCACAAATGACATTTGACTGAATGGTTTCTACCAGGGCACCAGAAAGTTGGATAATATTTTGAAAGGAGCTTAAATTTGATCTTAGCTGTTTTTGGCATGAATGGATGTGATCAATATGGCTTAACTCAGCCTAGGTAGTAATAAAAAATCCGACCAAGAAGTGGAAAATGAGAAAACATAGCTGGCAGATTGCCAGAAAATAGCCGCAATAGATTCGAAAATCGGCAGTCTAAAAAACAGTAGAAAAGACAGACCAAAAAAAAATTCGTCTTTTCCTTGAGGGCTGATCTGCTATATTTTGATTAAAAATCTGTATAAGTTATTAGCTGATCTCAAATAACATTCATATAGAGTGACACACACCCATTTGACCTTATCTCTTTGAATTAAAGTAAATAAAAGTCAATTTCAAAGTGAGGAAGTCATTTTTGAGAGTGAGGTAAGTCAAGTGTGACCAAAAATTTAATCACGCGCATGAACAAAAAACTCGCTCCACTAAGAGCGAAAAATGACGTCACACATGCAATTCAGTTGAAATTGCATGAAAGAATGAACAAAAAGTGGCTGTGACGTCATATGGTCGTAACAAAAATCATGACGACGAAATAAAAAAACATAGCAGGACAAGTCCTGGCGTACAATTCAAAGAATTTTCATTGACTAAACAGAAAAACTAGACCTAGAATTGATTATGAGTGAATTGAAAAAACCACCATCTCAAAATGCCGCATGTGAACAAAAAACCCACTAGCGAGAAATGAAAATTTAATTCAAACAAAAACTAGGTCTAGAATGAGCCGTGAATGGATTGGAAAAACCATTTAGAAAACAAATTCGGTCCAAATAATCGAAAAAACAGTAAAAATCATAGTGAAATTGCCGAATGTGAACAAAAAAACCACTACCGAGAAACCGATTTTTTGTTCAAACATCGTTTTCTCACTCTACTTTAAAATTAGAGCGAAAAAGATTCACGCCGCAAAACCACTCGTTTTTTTCGCTCCATTTCCTGTTCCAGCGTGACCAAAATCACGACTCTAATTTGACTTCAAAAATCATAAAAATGTGTGAACAGATCTTTAAAAAAAAGACAGCGCCCCAATACAATTCAAATTCTTTGAATTGTAAAAAAAACCAAGAGAAGGCCAATAATAGCACCAGCTATCGCTGTGCGGCTATTAAAAAATTAAAATTGTATCCGCAGCTTTGTGCAGCTCGATGTTATTTTGCTGTGCTTAGAATACGCAGTCTTGATAGCGTTTATGTTTAGTATTAGACCATTAATCATTTTGTGTTACAAATGACTGTTTTCAGATTACTTCAGTGATACTTTCGCGGTAAATGCAAATCAACCTTAAACGAAGACTGAGGATACTGGAATGAGGAAGATAAAAGTGAAATGTGAAAATGCTCTTCCTCAAAAACTCGACATCAATATTAAGTCATCGATATTAAGATGTCATTAATGAGTCATCGACACTTCCAGGAACCAGTTTCAAGTCTTAATCAATACTTTTTCAGTGAAAAGAGCATCTTGAATTGACAAACCAGTACTGCACACGTCTTGTTTTAAGTCTTAAGACTTGTGAAGACTTGCCAAGACTTGCTAAAGTCTTAATCACGTCTTTGGCATAGAATTGACAAGTCTCGAGTCTAGTTTTGACCAAGATCTTAGAGTTAATTCAAGACATGTCAAGTCTAAAGTGACATGATCTCTGATACATTAACCAGAGATAGAGATGTTTGAATAGAACGGACTTTTTGAGGTATTCTTTGTAAAAATTTGTGGAAGATAATCAGAGTCAGGCTGCGACGCAAATCAACAAAAAACCGGTAACACAATTCGAGTGTTTACAATCAATAAGAAATAGTCCTGGTATTAGGTCACAATGGAAACTTCATTCAACGAAAAAATGCACGGTAGATTGCTGAAAATAGAATCCACTGATGCCCATAACCCGATTGTGAAAAACAAGAATGGAAAAACAAAAGATGGGACTGTGACACAATAAATTTTTAAAAAGTTGCTAATTATTTTCATTCAATTTTGCTGTTAATCAAACTCCTCATTCCTAAAGAGATAGTTTAAATATTCGTAACATTATCAACTAATATGAGGCCGGGTATCTGAAAGCAATAAGAAGAAAATTTAATTACGGGAAATCTAAAATTGGATAATGGTTTAATCCCGTTTTTCGAAGTTAAACAAACTATGAAAAAAATTAAATTGAATTAAACGAGTTTTTGTTTGTGGAAGTTAAAAAACATAGCACGACAAGTCCTAAAACTGCACTACAGGATTTGAATAAGGAAAAGAAACCTAGAAAAAGATCCAATTCAAAAAGTTTTTTAAAATTTTTGTTTGAAAACACTTTTCTCTAAAATTTTATCTAAAAATTTGATTTTTTAAAAAAATTTATATCCCAGCGTCACAATATTCGATCTGTATATTCTTCAATAATTTGATTTGATCAATTTCCAATCAAAACTCAACAAACGACATACACACAAAGTAAATAACAATTGACAGAGTCAAAAGCAAAGAACCGACAAAATCTTGAAAATTAATTGTTTCGTTTCATTTTAAGATGCACCTCTTAAAAAACTTCTAATTCTTCAAAAAGTACTATTAGACCAATTCCAAATACAAACCTGAGGAAGAAAAAATGCTGCAAAACGCTCAGAAGCGTAAGAAATAAGCGCACAATATTCAGAGAAGAAACAATTGTGTGAAAAATTTATTAAAATTTTAAAATTTCCTGAGTTGGCCTGAAGCAGTCATTGGAGTTTATTACAAACAATATACTCATTGGAGTTTATTATTAACGTCATTGGAGTTTATTACAAACAAAATTAAGTACTAAACTTAATTCAGGACGCAATATTAGGCACACTATTCTTTTCACTTTTATCTGAAGATGACGCCGGCTAACAAAAGCAGAAATAAAACTGAAAGTCATTTCATTGAGCGAGTATCAAGTCTTGATCAATAATCTATCAGGGAAATGCAAAAAAAATTATATCTTACAGAATCAACTGCCAATGTTTTCAAACGGCTGGCAATTTTTGTTCTCAGTAAAACATTTTTGTCAAAGTAAATTTTTTATATTTTGCAAGACTATTGGTTTCTGTAATCATAAGATGTTGTTAGAAAATTGTAATAATTAGATTTTTTTATTCTGTACGGATAGTAAATAACGGCGCAGAAATACAAAATTAGTTGCCTCAGTTTTCCAAAATTTATCTATAACATTGCTGAGTAAAAAAGAGATGTGAATTGAAAAACTCTCAACATGCAGGCAATTATTAAAAAAAGATTGTTCGTTGTCTTTTTAGCAACCTCAGATGGACCATCGCAATTCTCTCAAAAACTTTTCAAGTTTTAAAAAAGTTGTTCTTTTGTTTACTGTAGTAAAAAACTTAGTAGGACAAGTCCTGAACTTGCATTATAGGAATTGAATAAACAAAAACAGACAAAATGAGAAAGAGCTTTCTCGAAAAGCCTTCGAATTTTCCTTTGTAAACAGATTTCTTTTTTAGTGTGCAAAAATTACACAATCAAACCACTCATTGTTCTACTACACTTGTTGTTATAAAAATATGTGAATAAAACACAGAAGCCATAGCCTGAAGACTCCAAAAAACTGCGGAACAAAAACTAGGTCTAGAATGAGCCGTGAATGGATTGGAAAAACCATTTAGAAAAAAATCCGGTCCAAATAATCGAAAAAACAGTAAAAATCAGAGTGAAATTGCCGCGTGTGAACAAAAAAACCACTACCGAGAAACCGAATTTTTGTTCAAACATCATTTTCTCACTCTACTTTAAAATTAGAGCGAAAAAGATTCACGCCGCAAAACCACTAGCTTTTTCGCTCCATTTCCTGTTCCAGCGTGACCAAAATCACGACTCTAATTTGACTTCAAAAATCATGAAAATGAGTCAACAGATCCTAAAAAAAAAGACAGCGCCCCAATACAAATCAAATTCTTTGAATTTAAAAAAAAACCAAGAGAAGGCCAATAATAGCACCAGCTATCGCTGTGCGGCTGTTAAAAAATTAAAAATGTATCCGCAGCTTTGTGCAGCTCGATGTTATTTTGCTGTGCTTAGAATACGCTAATACGTCTTGATTGCGTTTATGTTTGGCATTAGACCATTAATCACTTTTTGTGTTACAAATGACTGTTTTCAGATGACTTCAGTGATAGTTTCGCGGTAAATGTAAATCAACCTTAAACGAAGACTGAGGATACTGGAATGAGGAAGATAAAAGTGAAATGTGAAAATGTTCTTCCTCAAAAACTCGACATCAATATTAAGTCATCGATATTAAGATGTCATTAATGAGTCATCGACACTTCCAGGAACCAGTTTCAAGTCTTGATCAATACTTTTTCAGTGAAAAGAGCATCTTGAATTGACAAACCAGTACTGCACACGTCTTGTTTTAAGTCTTAAGACTTGTGAAGACTTGCCAAGACTTGCTAAAGTCTTAATCACGTCTTTGGCATAGAATTGACAAGTCTCGAGTCTAGTTTTGACCAAGATCTTAGAGTTAATTCAAGACATGTCAAGTCTAAAGTGACATGATCTCTGATACATTAACCAGAGATAGAGATGTTTGAATAGAACGGACTTTTTGAGGTATTCTTTGTAAAAATTTGTGGAAGATAATCAGAGTCAGGCTGCGACGCAAATCAACAAAAAACCGGTAACACAATTCGAGTGTTTTCAATCAATAAGAAATAGTCCTGGTATTAGGTCACAATGGAAACTTCATTCAACGAAAAAATGCACGGTAGATTGCTGAAAATAGAATCCACTGATGCCCATAACCCGATTGTGAAAAACAAGAATGGAAAAACAAAAGATGGGACTGTGACACAATAAATTTTTAAAAAGTTGCTAATTATTTTCATTCAATTTTGCTGTTAATCAAACTCCTCATTCCTAAAGAGATAGTTTAAATATTCGTAACATTATCAGCAAAAAACCGGTAACACAATTCGAGTGTTTTCAATCAATAAGAAATAGTCCTGGTATTAGGTCACAATGGAAACTTCATTTAACGAAAAAATGCACGGTAGATTGCTGAAAATAGAATCCACTGATGCCCATAACCCGATTGTGAAAAACAAGAATGGAAAAACAAAAGATGGGACTGTGACACAATAAATTTTTAAAAAGTTGCTAATTATTTTCATTCAATTTTGCTGTTAATCAAACTCCTCATTCCTAAAGAGATAGTTTAAATATTCGTAACATTATCAGCAAAAAACCGGTAACACAATTCGAGTGTTTTCAATCAATAAGAAATAGTCCTGGTATTAGGTCACAATGGAAACTTCATTTAACGAAAAAATGCACGGTAGATTGCTGAAAATAGAATCCACTGATGCCCATAACCCGATTGTGAAAAACAAGAATGCTAATTATTTTCATTCAATTTTGCTGTTAATCAAACTCCTCATTCCTAAAGAGATAGTTTAAATATTCGTAACATTATCAACTAATATGAGGGCGGGTATCTGAAAGCAATAAGAAGAAAATTTATTTACGGGAAATCTAAAATTGGATAATGGTTTAATCCCGTTTTTTGAAGTTAAACAAACTATGAAAAAAATTAAACTGAATTAAACGAGTTTTTGTTTGTGGAAGTTAAAAAACATAGCACGACAAGTCCTAAAACTGCACTACAGGATTTGAATAAGGAAAAGAAACCTAGAAAAAGATCCAATTCAAAAAATTTTTTAAAATTTTTGTTTGAAAACACTTTTCTCTCCACATTAGGAAAAATTTCACACAACAAAGCCATTCACATTTTCATTTTAGTTTTTGTTCTGAAAATGTGTGAATAGAAATTAGAAACCATAGTCCAAAGACTGCAAAAATAACTCGGAGCACACACCCAGTCTGTCATCAGTCAACTTCGAAACTGCACGAAAAGCAAATGAGGGCCCAGTGTAAGAGAAAATAAAACATATAGAAAGGAAAAAGTACAGAACTAACTATTCAAAATCTTATAAAATTTTATCTAAAAATTTGATTTTTTAAAAAAATTTACATCCCAGCGTCACAATATTCGATCTGTATATTCTTCAATAATTTGATTTGATCAATTTCCAATCAAAACTCAACAAATGACATACACACAAAGTAAACAACAATTGACAGAGTCAAAAGCAAAGAACCGACAAAATTTAAGATGCACCTCTTAAAAAACTTCTAATTCTTCAAAAAGTACTATTAGACCAATTCCAAATACAAACCTGAGGAAGAAAAAATGCTGCAAAACGCTCAGAAGCGTAAGAAATAAGCGCACAATATTCAGAGAAGAAACAATTGTGTGAAAATTTTATTAAAATTTTAAAATTTCCTGAGTTGGCCTGAAGCAGTCATTGGAGTTTATTACAAACAATATACTCATTGGAGTTTATTATTAACGTCATTGGAGTTTATTACAAACAAAATTAAGTACTAAACTTAATACAGGACGCAATATTAGGCACACTATTCTTTTCACTTTTATCCGAAGATGACGCCGGCTAACAAAAGCAGAAATAAAACTGAAAGTCATTTCATTGAGCGAGTATCAAGTCTTGATCAATAATCTATCAGGGAAATGCAAAATTCAAGACGTGCATTTCCTTGATAGATTATTGATCAAGACTAACCACATACTAGTACTAACTAGTACTTACCACATACTGTTTTAGGTCTTAAGACTTGTGAAGACTTGCTAAGACTTGTCAAGTGACATGGTCTCTGGTAGATTACTGAACCACGACAGGCATTTTCACTGAATAAGTACTGATATAGACTTGTTGATAAGTCCAATTTTACATAAGCTCAATCAGTTGCCAACCTTTCCGTGCTCTTAGTTTCTTCTTTTCATTAAATCAGTTTTAACGTGATTTAGCGGTTAAATTGGTTTATATAAAAATAACTTTTCAAAAACCAAAGAAAATGAATTAATCACTGCAGATCACGTCTGACGATACCATGAGTCTGATCAAAGAACCTGACTGCCAGTCCAATCAATAATTGTATTTGTATTTGAGGAAAATGAATGCGAAATTGCTATTACCTGAGTTTTTAGTCAAAAACTTGCTATTCACCAAAAAAATTATATCTTACAGATTCAACTGCCAATGTTTTCAAACTGCTGGCAATTTTTGTTCTCAGTAAAACATTTTTGTCAAAGTACATTATTTATATTTTGCAAGACTATTGGTTTCTGTAATCATAAGATGTTGTTAGAAAATTGTAATAATTAGATTTTTTTATTCTGTACGGATAGTAAATAACGGCGCAGAAATACAAAATTAGTTGCCTCATTTTTCCAAAATTTATCTATAACATTGCTGAGTAAAAAAGAGATGTGAATTGAAATACTCTCAACATGCAGGCAATTATTAAAAAAAGATTGTTCGTTGTCTTTTTAGCAACCTCAGATGGACCATCGCAATTCTCTCAAAAACTTTTCAAGTTTTAAAAAAGTTGTTCTTTTGTTTACTGTAGTAAAAAAAGCTTAGTAGGACAAGTCCTGAACTTGCATTATAGGAATTGAATAAACAAAAACAGACAAAATGAGAAAGAGCTTTCTCGAAAAGCCTTCGAATTTTCCTTTGTAAACAGATTTCTTTTTTAGTGTGCAAAAATTACACAATCAAACCACTCATTGTTCTACTACACTTGTTGTTATGAAAATATGTGAATAAAACACAGAAACCATAGCCTGAAGACTCCAAAAAATTGCGGAACAAAATCACTTACGCTTCAGTCAAGTTCTTGCTAACCTTAACAACAAACAAATTATCATCACAACAAACAACAATACCTTTCTGCAAAAACTAATAATTTTTTGATATTTTATGAATGCAAAGCCAAAAACTGATATACAAATAAATTAAATAACAATTAACGCAGGCAAAAAGCAAATAATTGACAAAAACTTGAAAATTATTGGTTACGCTTCAATTTAAATTGCCACCTCTTAAAATCTTCTAATTCTTGAAAAAACACTTAGAGGAAAGAGTTCCAAACACAAACTTGGACAGGAAAAACAAATGCAAAATACTAGGAAGCGTAAGAAATAAGTGAACAGTACTCAGAAAAGAAAAAAAATGTGTCAAAATTTTATTGAAATTAATTAATTTCCTTCATCCAACAAGAGCCATAATATAATCAATCAACTAATGACGTCGCCAAAGATACTAAAATTACAGTTGTCAAGCATGAAATTCATTTGAAAAATAAAAAAAAACTGTTCAATTATTATAAATAAGATGCAAATAAGAAACGTAAAACTTCAAACGTCGGAAAAATTGTTTTCGAACGACTAGTGGGAGATTTAACTTATAACAGCCTGCTGCAGTCAAAGGGAAAGAGTTGAACTGAAGCAGGGGGACGTAAAAATGTTTGGTGGTCCAAATTTAATCATTGAAGTTAATCATAAACCACAATTAACGTTTAAACTGAAAACATGTCACCAAATTAGGCCCACTTTTTGTTTGACTTTTACTAGTCAACGGTCGTCATTTGAGTTTTTCTCTTCAAAATCGTGACTGGGAGAGATCCCAAAAATTTCAAGGGCGTGCAGTCACTGGAAAGGTCAAATCGGTCAGGCAAAAATTTGACCTAAAAACACAATAATTGGATCTATTTCTATTCTGTTTTGGCCCCCCAGTGTTTTTATGACCCCAATTTACAAATTATATGTTGTTATATAGCATCTTACTATGTAAGAAAATAGCACGTGCGCCTGGGGTTCATAAAAATTTTGTGCTCACAAAGCGCGGAGGGGGGGGGGGCGAAACAGAATAGATCCCAATAATTATTTCAAAGATCGTTCCTGAGCAAATATAAATTTCTCTAGAGCATTTTTCCCCTTCTTATTTTTGTTCAACAGACTGGCTTAAAGACCTGTTTTCACGAACTGCACTTCAGTTCCCATATTGTGAAATCACAGATTTGAAGAAGAACGTCACCCTTACTCTTTTTCAGGTCTTAAAAAGACAGCATCCCAATACAATTTGAATTCATTGAATTATAAACAATTAAGCGCCGCAAAACTGAAGATAGAGGCGCCCATCTACGAATATGAGGGCTTGTAAAGGCGGAGGTCAAATATCGCACGTCGCTAAAAAGAAAAAATCGAGAAAACGAACTTAAGTTCAATTTTCGTTTCCCCACTCTTCTTTTAAATTGGATTGAAGAACAATCACTTGACCAAGCTACTCATTTTTCTTCACTTCATATCTCAGCGCCAACAACAAAGACTTGATCATCTTTATCATCACACTGAGAATCACAAGAAAAAAAACATCAAAGTATGTGAACAGATCTTAACAAAAGGCAGCGCTCCAGTAAGAAATTTCGGATTGCATCCGTTTGTGCCCCCTCCAGCTTTATGGGTGCATATATTATTTGCATCCCCAGAAGCACGTGACATATTTTTACACAAGGATGTACTATGTACAAACGATCCGAAAATTCTTTGAATTTTACTAAAAACCAGGAGAGTACTGCAATCTAGTTAGGCTTAACCTACAGTTTCTCAGCTGTGAAAAAAAATTGGGTCGCATTTATTTGAAGCCCACCTGTTTTGCTTGAGTCCTCCACATCTGACAAGGTGATATACAAAGCATCTGTGCCCTGAAAAAGTCGAGAAGTTCGCCGTTATCTAAGAAAGAGAACTTATCTGAATAAGTTAACCTGTAAATTTTCTCCTTCACTGTTGTAAAACACAGAACAAAAGTTGCTTCCATATATTACAGAAAAATACAGAAAATCATTTATATAGTTTGAGAGTAACTTTGTTTTGTTTCACACCTTTTTTATTGCAGCAACCGTTAATAGATACAATATATACAATAGCTCCTCTCCAAAATTATGAATCTACTGATAGTTAAATTGTTCGAGACAAATACTAACGAGGTCATTGTAAATGAAGGGAATGTGACCTCCTCGTTTGCGACCTCTTCTTGACAGGTAGATGATGTCCTTACCTCTCGTGGACAATGCTGACCCTGCAGATTTACGACGGCCTTGATTTCTAGCGGCTGAACTCACCACCAGCTGAATCAGGATTAGAAAAACTAAATAGATCACAATAAAATGAAAACGAACTCCCGTATATTTGACAGATGATGAATAAAAAATATGATAAATTGGAACAATTTCCGTTTCCACTCCTAAAATTCTCACCCCTTTAATGATTTTATCTTTAAGGATTAAAATCCATCTCCATAAGAATATAAGAATTCGGATCTCATGTAGATTGCTGGCATTCTAGATACAGTTAAATAGAGCTATAATTCACCGAAAATAGCATGTTACCCACGAAAAAATCGACAGACTAACAAAGATGTGTTTTCAGACGCAAGGCGGGGACAATTATAGACAATTATTACAGTATTGTTTCCAAAAAGCCCCTTTACCAGTTATCTAAATTGACAAAAATTTGAGTTGAAATATTTTTTATCAATTATTGACACAAAAGATAAGGAACTTAAAAGGAGACAGAAAGAACTATACGCAGATTTGGAAAAAATGTCGGACTTTTAAAAAAAATGATCAGAAAAAAAATTTCCTGAGAATTCTTGCATAATCATATTGAGTCTCGTTTTCAAAACGTAAAAATTTGAAAAACCTTGCTCAGATCATGGATATTCTGCTTGATTACCTAATTTTTTGAATTTTTTGCAACAATCATTCATGTTCGTACGCATTTTGACGTTTTCTTACCAAGAATCGTTAACTTTTAATAACACTCTTAGAAGATGTGTCAAGTTTCATTGGGTAATTAATTCTAGATACATACGTCACTTCCTTCTAACTGAAGAGTGGAGAATCCATCCTGACTGTAGTCTCCCTGGTGCTGTCGCCTGTCTTCAACCAACATCTCGTCATCCGAGATATCAAATTGACCTCCAGTATTAAGACCCCGTGCAGTTGTTAGTGTGCCGTCCTCTACGAATAAAAATATTACATTGAAATCATACAACAGTTGGTCAGCTATTTTAATGGCTCTTTTTGCTCCTTATAAAGTCTTTCTGAAATTATAAAACCAAATGTACCAAAAATTTCGTTGTTTTTTAAGCAAAACACCAAAACTTTCCCAAACACCAATTCCTTGTCATTTTATTCGCTGCTGTTTGGATGCCATTTCTAATGGGGAGAATTTTGATACCCTTAATGACAAAGAAGCAAAAACTGCCGCCAACTCTATCCTGATACTTATCCATATGACAGTTGGCATAGAGAAAACGACGAAATATATAGCTAGATAGATCTCCCTTGATGGCGTTTGATAAAAAATTGACAGGGTAGTTCAAAATCACCGAAACTCATAAAGACAACAAAACCGGCAAACAACAGGGAAAGTTGTGAAATCAGTCCTTTCAGCCCCGAGAGCAAGAAATACCTACACTGTTAGTAATTCCCAATAATGATAACTTTTGAACTTTAAAATTAGACTCACCATTATTCAAGGTTGTTGAATCACGATTGAACACTGATATCTCTGGTACTGCCGCGTGCTCTTGGGTGATGTCACCCGCAAACCCACTAAGCATGTCATAGTGGCCACCCTGTTCTGGACCATCAAGTCGGTCTTTTTTCACGCCTACTCTATCTGCTATCAACATCTCCAGCTGTGATTTTGATATATCGCCAGCGCTGTGGTTTTAGTTGCAACTGTTTTTCAAAGTCTCCATTGAATCGCAAACGTTTAGTCATTTTTGAGAAAAAAAGCGCAGAATATATTGATTTTGGTTCTAGTTAATGCAAATTATGTCCTACTTTTTACTGGAATGGTAAAAATTAACTTTGTAACTTGGTAAAAAAAGTAACTTTGTGCATTAAAAATTTAGTTTCAAATGGATCCCATCATTTGGAAGAGCTATAAATGTCTGTCTATTTTTCATATGAAGTGACTGGTGGATTATCAAGGTTCAATGCACTATGATTGAAGGACTGGAGTCACGGAAACGTCTTATGGCATGACCTAACACTCATAAAAAAAGTTAATTAACCTGAGCTGAATGCTTTGCTGCGCTGTATTTTGATCCTTTACTATTTTTTTCACACTGAGAATAGGCAATCTTACTCATTAAAGCGATATCAGAAATTTGGCCTTGTAAACCGTCTTTTGCCTTTGCTGCATAGCGCAATTTATAAAAATTCTCTCCTATGTTAGTCAATTGGCTCATCTGAATAGAAAATTTGTTGGTTGCTCCTTTTTATTAGGAATACTGTATTTTTGTAGCAAGTAACGTTTATCTATCTTCCAACAACCTTGTGTGACTTTTGCAAGATAATCGTCCGGATCTTGCATCTTGCAAAATAGATGGCATCGGAAAGAACTTTACAAGATCTTGCAAAATAAGTGTCATTTGCAGTAATCCTGCATGGCCTTGCAAAACAACCGTCCTCGTTGTTTTGCAAGGCCATGCATCAAAAGTCCTCAAGAAGCGAATTTTGATTTTCATAAAACACTAGAAATTTTATCGCAGGTTGAAAATGGGGAGCTGTTCAAAAAATTTGAAGGAAAACAGAAAGAGCAAAAATGACAAGATTTGGTGGTGGAGATGGGGGTTTAAAATATTTTGAAAACTTAATTGTCACAAAAATGCTATTACATCATAATTAAAAAATTTAAATTTAAGTATAACAACTTGTTTGAAAACAAAACAATGTGAATTTTTAAGCTATAAACAAGTACAGTTGAACAAACAAAAACAGGTTTTTTTTTAGCTTTTCAGTTGTTATTTGTTAATTTATCGCTCAGTTGCTATTTTACGTTTTTATTTTGCTAAAATTTTTATGTTGTTCAACAGGATGCAATAACGACCACAACAAAAAACTGTAAAAAGTGAAAATCAAAACGTTTTGAACAGAAGACGCTTAAGATTTATAAAAGAAAAGAAGAAAAGAAAAACTCTCAGTTTCTTTCCTTCTTCATAGAGAACAGAGAATAAACAAAATAACGAAACCGAAATGTTTCGGCCAATTTTTGCTGGTTTCTCTGTTCCCTTGGATGAACTAATTTGAATGAAAAGAGGGATCTATTCTTAGCAATTTTTCATCCAAAAAAGTATTCGAACATTATATAACATTTTCCATTGGGAGAGAAACCAAAAAGCAATTGAGAAAAAGTTTCTGTGAGCACATGCCATAGAATCACATCCAAAAATTCATCTGAAAACTTACTTAATCTTCATTCACAGTTTGCCAAACATTGGATACTTGAGCTAGAAAAACATCTAGATTTTATTCAAAAAGGAAAACCTGCTTTTTATACTTTCTTCCTGATGTCTCAATTGAATTTCTAATTTATACTCTCATTTGCTTCAGAGTTGACTTTGTATTTCAGTTAGCTGAAAATGGGAACCACTCTCTACTAAATCTTTCATTAAGAGGTAAGCAATTCGAAACCAGGAAATTTTTAGAAAAGTGAAAATCAAATTTTTTCCATTAATATCTATGTGAATTCACGCTGTGCCTGGCAGCCCTACATCTTTGGGGAGGGGGGTTCACTATGTATTGAAAACCTATGAATTTCAGGGGTCACTCAAAATAATATCAAGGTAAGAAGACCCACTTTGGCATTGAACATAAGAAATTATTTCCTTTTCCTTTCCACATTTTATCATATAGAGACTTAAACTCAATTTGGTGCTTGCGCTGTTGAATTGGTCTCATAGTGATTAGCTGTCCATTTGGCCTCATGTCCAATTTAACGCAAACTTTATAGGAGTTCCTTTAATGCTTTCAATTCAATCAAGAGGAAATGTAAAGGTTTATAGTTCATTTTTTTTCACTGTGTACGAGCAATTTTTTCGTAACCATAAACCCCTTTTGCTCAAGACTTTCAATTGGCTTCTAGCAGAATTAATATACAAGAGAAGTTGAGAAAAACCATCTTTTTTCCTTAACAACACTCTTTAACCGATGTTTTGTTGAAATTTAAACAAACTTTCCTGATTTGTAACAAATTTGTTTGAAACAATAAATCTCTATATCCCAGAACCAAGTAGTTGGAGTAAATTGATACACAATTAAATCAGAATTTCTTTGAAAAAAGTTTTATTTTTTTTTTCGGAAAAATGCTTCGATTAGCAGCGTAAAAAAGAGAAAATATTTGTATGGTTTACTTTTATTCGAAAAAAGTTCAAAATTGTTCAAATATACGATAAACAAAATAAATGTAACATGAAGCTAATTTTTGCCATAGAGACAAAATTTAACACAGTGTTTGACTCCAAATTTTGACATATTTTTATTCGTTAACTGAAAATTTACGAAATTTTCAGTTCCTGCTCTTTGTGAACTTCAAATTTCAGTGAAAACCAGTAAAAAAATTGATGCAATTGATTTTTCATCTGGTATATTTATATCATCTTGAAGGTTCAGAAAAGATTTTTTTTAAAAAAGTTGTACTCAAGTTTGCTATGGAAAAATGCTTCAAATTGAGCGCCGAGAAACTGATACTCAAAACAGCTTTGAGTCTAGAATATAGAGAAGTTTTTGCCTAACTGGTGACGTATGTTGGAACATTCGACGCTACGCACAGTATCTCGAGAGCCTTTTTGTTGTACTTCTATAAGCGTTCCACATTCGCCGGAATAAGGGATTAGGGAACATACACATAGATAGGATTGAAGGGGCGTACCTTGATTGAAGGGGCGTAAGGTTAGGGTCATTGACGATGACCTAACGCCACATAACAGCCGCTGAAGTGCGGCATCAACAAAAGAGTTAAGGAAAGAGAGAGAGAGAGAGAGAGAGAGAGAGAGAAAGAATGCGAGATAAAACGTGAAGGAGGAAGAGAAGGAAAGAAGCGCTAACCAACCAACAGAGAGAGAGAGAGAACTAAGAATTTTTTTCCATGATGAGATTTGACATTACAACTTCAAGTTTTCTAGCCGTGTTAGTAACTAAATCATATAGAAAAAAAAGTGCAAAATTCAGAAGAAAAATTTTCAAATATTAAAGTGAAGAAAATGTTCAAAAACATTTTTCGAACCTGGTTCTTTGCCATGAAAGCCATCTGCAAGACCTAAGGAGCTTCGTTGGCCGTTTTTGATGGTTAAACTCAGAAAAGCACAAGAATATTGAAAAAATTTTAAAAAACAACCGCAAATTTTAACAAAAACTGGTGAAAATTCGTGATATTATTATCTTCAGATCACCATTCCAGTGTCTCAAGAGACTATCCAGTATCACTATTTCAAGCCTTAAACAGTTTCGCTGGCCCATAAAGATCCACACGCTTGGAAAATGATAATAATTTTTCAAAAATTTTCTCAATTCAGTTTTATCGAAAAATGCTAAAATTCGAGTCATTAACATAATGATAACCATTCAATTAACTCTGGAAATTAAGCAGCAGCTTACTATCAAATCTCAAAGGATGTCCCTGTTGCCCGAAAAAAAAGAAAACAAAATCAGAAATTATTCAAAAAAACTTGAAAAAATTGCATAAATTTAAAGAAAAATTGCTTGAATTTGTGATAGTAATATCTTCAAAAACAAAACATTGCATCTGGAAACTATGAAGTATCCTATAACCAAAACCTAGAGGAGGTTTCTTGCCTCTTGAGACTGGAAAACCTAAAAAAAGAAACGATTTCAAACAAGAAGATTGTCATAAAATTTTCAAAAAAATGCTTATAGTAGTGATGTTAAAATCTTTAAAAACATTATCAAACACTAGAGTAGGTTCCTTGTTTCTTGAGGCTAGATAACTCTATAAAATGACCAAAACTTTAAAAAAAAACACTTGAAAAAAATTGCAAGTTTTATTTTAAAAAAAGATAAAATTTGTGATACTACAAAGATGAAAACTATTCTATGGCCAACAAAAATTTTTTCAGTAACGTATGATCAAAACCTATAGGAGGTTTCCTGCTTCCTGGGGCTGGAAAAACTTCGATAATGACAAAAAAATATGAAAAATTTGAAAAGAGTCAAGTTTCATCAAACAACTGCTAAAACTCGTGATGTTAAAACGTTGGAAACCATTATATTATCATTAGAAACTATGCAGCAATCTATTATTGAACTCTTAACAAGGTTTTCTGAATCTTGAGGCTGAAAAACCTTAAATTATGACATTAAATGTCCAAAAAATTATTTAAAAAATGCAAATCGGCGCTACGCACAGTCTCGCGAGAGCCTTTTGGTGTACTTTTATAAACGTCCCACATTCACCGGAATAAAAGATTAGGGTACATACACATAGATAGGAATTTTTAGGTAACTTAAATAGTGAATAAAGTGAAAATATATGCGCATTGAGAGCAAACAAATAACGAAAAGTCTACATATTAGATAAAATTCCGAAGAAATCAGGATGAAACAGCAAAAAATCAGATCGTTTTGCAGTGGTTTAGCCCTAGACCGATATAATTCATTGCATGTGCATTAAGCACGTTGTGGTTTCAAGCTATGACGTGAGGAACTATATGAAACCAATATTTACGACAGCGTCTTGAAAACAACGCGTGAGCGTGCCAACGTTTGGATTATATCCATTATTGGCCCGGATGGGTCTCTTCACGAGGACTTTAAGCGAGGACCTGAACCTGGACTCAAAAATTGGAAGCTAGCAAAAGCGATCAAAATGCCAAACGTAACCGACTAACGTCTGGCGAATTGCTCTCAAACAACCGGCCAGCGGCTGGCTTTGTCATTACCTAGTACTGTTAAGTGAAGTTAGCATTACCTTGCTTGAAGCGGTGTAAGGTTAGGGTCATTGACGATGACTTCAAGCCACATAACTGCCACTGAGGTATGGCATCAAAAAAAGAGTTAAGGAGAGAGAGAGAGAGAGAGAGAGAGAGAATCCGAGATAAAACGCGGAGAAAGAGCAAGGAAGAAGCGCCAAACAACCCACAGAGAGAGAGAGAGAGAGAGAGAGAGAGAAAGAGAACACGGAATTTTTCCATGATGAGATTCGACATTACAACTTCAAGTTTTCTAGCCTTGTTACTAACTAAATCATATAGAAATAACTGAAAGTGAAAAATTCGGAAGAAAAGTTTCCACATATGGCAGTGAAGAAAAGGTTCAAACACATTTTTCGATTCTGGATTATTGTCATGTAACCCATTTGCAAAACTTCGTTGGTCAATAATGATCGTTAAACTCAGAAAAGGACAAAAATATTGAAAAAATTTTAAAAACAGCAGCAAATTTTAGCAAAAACTGGCTAAAAAATCGTGATATTATTGTCTTCAGAACACCATTCCAATGTCTCAAGAGACTATCCAGTATCCCTTTTTCAAGCCTTAAGCAGTTTCGCCGGCCCATAAAGATCCATACGCTTGGAAAATGATAATAATTTTTCATAAATTTTCTCAATTAATTTTTATCAAAAATTACTAAATACGAGTCAATAACATAATGATAACTATTCCATTAACTCTGGAAACTAAGCAGCAGCTTACTATCAAACCTCGAAGGAGATCCCTGGTGCACGAAAAAATAAAAAAAAATATAAAAAAATGCAAAAAAAATTTGAAAAATTGGCATAAGATTTTTAAAAAATTGATTGATTTCGTGATATTAATCTCTTGAAAAACAAAACACTTCATCTGGAAACTATGCAGTAACCTATAACTAAAACCTAGACGAGGTTTCTTGCCTCTTGAGGCTGGAAAAACCTAAGAAAAGAAACAGTTTCAAAAATGAAGATTGCCGAAAATTTTTCACGAAAATGCTAAAAATAGTGATGTTAAAATCCTTAAAAACACTCCATTGCTTCTAGAAACTATACAGTAAATTATTATAAAATACTAGAGGTTGGGCAGCATAGGGGTGGGGGGCAACAGCGTGGTCGGGGGGGGGGTTTGGGGGCAGTAGTGGGGGTGTCAACAGTGGGGGTTTCTTCAATCTCTAAGAACAGCCCTTCACACCATAAGTTTAAGTCTCCAAAGCAGTTTGAGCTGAAACAGAGCTTAAAGGCTCTAAGAGCACTTAATGCCCGCTGGGAAAAACAGTTGAGCAAATGTGTTGGCGTCAGTGCCTTATATCAAATATAGGTGGTTCCATGTCAACAGAGGCCACCTCCTCCATTCCATCGTCCACTCCTTCTCCGTCACTGCTCCCTCCAAATGGAGTAGAAAACGCAGAGTGTGGATGACCAGCTGGTAACTGAAAGCCGCATTAATTAACTGTAACCATCATAGAAGGAGGCAATTTTTTTTCAAAAACCTTTAACTGACGAATATTGTAAAAACAGTAGCACAGGGACTAGTGGGAGTTAACTTGTAAATGTATTTAACTAGTTGCAAGTGGTTGTAATTTTGTTAAATATTTGTATTTGCACTTTCAAAAAGAAAAAAAAGAGTGAGAAATGGGGGGGGGGGGGTAGGTCAAACTTATCACACAAATTCACGGTTTGTATACACTGGAAATATTGTAGTAAGAAGAAACTTGATGAAAGGATTCCGTTCAAAGTAGAAACCATCATTCAATATCACTTCACCAACGTCAGAAACAAAAGTTTCAGTTTTTAGAGAAATTTTAACTCTAAGTCTACGTTCTCAAATTCTCGATATATCACAGTCGACCCTTCTTTGTAGTCATAAAAGGATCATTTAGGATTTCTTACAATCATGGCCTATTTGCTTTCACAATCCTTGTATGAAAGCTATAAATTGAAATATGACCATGCATATGACAGCTATAAAGTGAATTATGACCTTGCATGACTACCACAAAACAAGTTAGAGATATATAATGAATTATGACCAAAACATATAATAGCTATAAAATGAAATATGACCCTGCATGACTACAACAAAAACATGTATGTCCTTGTTTGATTACCAGGATTTTGTATGATTGTCAATCCGGGAAACATACAATAGGGTTAAAAAGTGAAATTTTAATTAGCTATTGACTTGACGGTAAAAATGAAACTTATTTGTGAAATTAGATGTTCAGCATTACGATGCAGAGATATACCCAAATCGTCACGGGCAGATACGCCCGATGCGTGTATCTCGTGTTCGTTTTTACTATGTTATTACATTGAAAATGGAACAATATTGCGGAAAATAGCTAGTTTAGCAGAAACAGGCAAAATGGAAGGGAATATCGTATACCGTGTTCGCAAAAGTGTCCTAATTTTAGCCGCGAAATACAAGTACAAACTTAATAACCTATTTTTCGCGCGAGTTGTATCACGCATCCGCTCCATTTATGTATCGATTTTTCGCACGCAATGTAGCTCGATTTCGCATATAATCCGCAATTAAGCCTAACTTAATTACTACTTATTTAATAAAGGCTAACCTATTACTACTAGTAGTACTTTATTCCTACTTTATTACTACTTATTAGTACTATTTATTAATACTTATTAAAATTGGTCGATCCCATATTGATATACAAACTCTTTGATGTGCGAGGGATTTTTCGGAAAAAAAATCAGTTTTTATGGTTGCATGTATTTAAAGCACTTTAAAGCTTTGAAGGCTTCAATTAAATCTTTATTAAAGTGCTTATTGCATGCTCAAAATGCGAGCAAATAATAGATACCTAAATTGAGCGGAAACGTGCTTCAAGATTTGTTACCTAATTTTTGCACCGAGTGATCTTTTATTTCGCAAAATTGGCGGAACCCGTTTTGCAAAAAGTAAGATACAAAGGATGTCACCTAATTTCGTTCATTGTATGTAACTAATTTTCGAGCCAATTTTACTAAGGCGGAAATTTTGAGGTATACCTCTGCATCGTAATGAGTGGAAATGAGTAGACAATTTTCTTTTTAGGTATTATTTTATTTTTAGTGGACATTTATTTTTAGGTTTCTAAAGTTCAATTCTCCGCCCACTGTAAGTTTTCGCTTAAAGCATTACTGCTTTTGAAATAAAAGTTTGAATTTATCGCAAATTTGCCTATGTTGTTGAAAATGTGAAACATAAGACAGTTGTGATTACTTTCAAGTGGCCATCTGGAACGGAGAATGAGCTCTGATAAGATTATTCCGAATTTTACGTCAATATGAGAAACAAGAGATGATGTCTCTCTGACAAAAAGAGCTGTTCTGGGTCACAATTTTTAAAGCACAGTGGATATAACTCTACATAAATTATACTTGTGTGATAACGAACTGTGGATTACTCAAAAACTGGTACATGGGTAGAAGGAAGTCTTTAAAACAGGCTCGATTCCGACAAGTAAAGTGTCTGAAAGGCAGCAATATGATTATCATAAAGTAAACAGATTACTTCCAGTCTAATTACTAGAATTACAGTGTCTTTTCATAATCTAATGGCCTGGATGTATTGCGTTGACAACGTCAATGCCAGCCCCAATGCATCGTCACAAGCCTGACGCATTTAGTTCTTCACTCTACGATTTTTCATCTGAATTTTTTATTCTTGAGGGCGTTGTTTTAAACAAAATCTTTAATGTTTAATGTGAAAAATGCAGAGAAATAAAAAAAAACTCCGTGAATACAGCTTTCTACTTCAATATGCATTTCAATTCCATTTTTTTTAAATTTATAAATGATACCCATTCCAGCGTTTGACTAAAATAGCGTTCAATTGGAAGGTTTTGCACAAAAGTTATCGAATGCAGTTCCAGCTTTCCTCAGATTCTCCAAAAATTAAGCTATTTTGTAGCGTAAAATTTTTTGCAAAAAAGTGCTCGAGAAAATTTAAAAAAGGCCTACCTCTTCTGATATTCTGTCGATAGAGGACAGTCTGTTGTTCATAATATGGACCCTGCTGTCCAGATGTACATGGAGTGAGGAGGTTGTTCTCTTCATGTGAACAACATCGAAACCCCCTCCCTTTCCACTTCTCTCCCCCTGAGATGAGGTTGCCAGGGGTCTCAATTGAGAAGCCTCATGAACAACTAGAATATGGAGCGACAAAAATTCAATTTGCTTGTATAACAAGCTACTCTTCTTCAAATCATCTCTTATTTGGCAGAATTTGTCAAGGTACGTATAAAAACATAAACCGACTAACGACCAACGAATTGCTTTCAAACGACCGACAATTAGGGCGATTTAATTTAGAGGGGGAGTGGGTGAAGCCTAGATAGCTTTATGAGTCCAAAAAGCTTAAAAATCAAGAAATCAAGCTTGCAAAAGGTCACTAGAGAGCAAAGAATGTTCTAGAACAAAAGAGTAAGAACGATAAAGCATACAAATTTTTGCATAAAAATACACTCATTTTTACAACAATTGCTTCAAATTTTGATCGAGAGATATTACCAAAGTTAGATAGGAAAGAAACCGTTCGTCTTATTTTTCTTCTGTTTTCCATTCCTTTCAGATTCTAAACACAACTTATAGAATCGACTTACAGAATCCAGAGCTTGATGGAAGACTTTGAAATGCGCCCTAAATGAAAAGCAGTTGGAGAAATGTTTACATCTGATCATTAAAATGGTTCTAATAGAAGATAAGTCTCCAGCTAAAAAAATGATTTCTCCTCAAAACATTTAACAAGCATTCTAGAACATTTACTGAAGTCCATAAAAAGTTTCTATAGTTCAGTTCAGAAATCGTCGTTTATAAACGTAAGAAAATCGACGGTATGTTTGGTGCCGTCGGTATGATTGGTATGTTTGATTTTTAAACCTAAGGAATCATTGCTATGTTCGATTTTAAACGTAATAAATCGCAGGTATATTCAGTTTCTTATATTCAGTATGTTTGGTTTCTAGATTTGGCATAGTCTGTTTCAAACGTAGCAAACCATTGGTAGGGTTGGTTTAAAAACGCAAGAAATTATGAGAAAATGATTTATGTCCTGCTTTCTCCTAATCATAACAAGACTCAGTGAGTGTAACATAATGAACTGAATCCCCATCAATGTTTAAGAAATCTGTTAAAGTTTCAATTGAAAAACAAACAAAAAATTCATACATATTCAACTAGTTGAATATGTAAATGATCTAAGGAAGAAAATCAAACAATTTTCAATTTTTGAACTCTACATTATAAACAAAAGAATAAAAAAATGCATAGAAAAAACCGACGATTTTTTTACGTTTGCAACCAAACATACCGAATCTAAAAACAGAACATACCAAATCTAAGAAACCGAACATACCGAACCGAAAGGACCGAACATGCCAAACATTTTTTGCGTCGTTTTACTTCAGTCCCCTGGACTAGGGTGGGAGTATAAAAACCATCTACAACAGACGAATCAACCCAACTACAACAACAACAACAGCTACAAAATTACCGTCTACAACCCAACAGTTACAAGATTCAACAAGAAGCAACTTCAACGCCAGCTGCAAAGAGGCCAAAGCCAAGCGACATCCTGTTCATGAAGACCCTCTCAGCTATCCAAAGCGCGCGTCCAAAAACTTTGTCTTCTACCTATAGCAACAAGTACGCTAAGGACCATAGCTTTGAGATAGTTGGAGTAAGGCTGGAAAAGAACCTGGACGATGTCAAAGCAGCAATCAACAAGACCTACCCGGCGAAGATGAGTCTAGTGCGAATCAAAAGCCGAGCTACTCAAAAGCCAATCCGGCTAGTGAGAGCCTTAACAAGATGCGAGACCACGAAGACCCTTCTGATCGAGCGCGGCCTGATTATCGGGCTCACCCATCACCGATGCGAGGAGTCAAGACAAGTCCAGCCCTCTTCTCCTCCTCCTCCCAGACGTGATGTGGTGATACAGTGCTATCAGCGCCAATGATTTGGTCACAGGGCGAACGCTTGCTACCAAGAAGCCAGAAGCATCAGAAGTGGAGGCAACCACAAACTAGCTGAATGCACTGTCCCCCGAGATAAACCGAAATGCGCCAACTGCAATGGAGACCACGCTGCCAGCTACAAGGGTTGCAGCAAATACCAAGACGAGCTGTCAGCAATTCGGCCCCTCACAGTGAGAGACCTACCTGAAATCCTCGCAACCGCCACCCAAATTGTAGCCGATGCCGTCATTCATGCCAAGACCACCCGGTACACTGACTTCGACCGCAGCGAGTTCCGCCAAGAATGCAAAGACAGACAAGACCACCACTACTCCAATCTACTCCGCAAGCTCCTCAAAGTGCCTCCTGAACCCAACGAGCAAGACGATCTAGACTGCGACATGCCACTCAATGAATAAGACCACAACTACAGCAATCAAAGACAACAACTACTGCTACTGAATCCACTACTGCGACACAGGGACTTAAGAGAGCTGGGAACTCAGAGCTCAAGAAGTTCCTGCTCAGACGAGCGAAACAAACATCATCATCATCATCATCATCTCCTGGACTGGGGTGGGGGTATAGTACAGCTAACTTTTTGGACAATCTGTTGTTTGGTTGAAAATTGATTTTCTAGTTCGTACGCGCCTAACAATTAGTTAGGGTCAGAAAAATATTTTCAGAGCCGCTTCAACATCCAGTACTGACTCTTCACGATTTCAGAATAGTTTCCGTCAACTTATTAAAAAGAACTAATGTAATTTCAGAAAATTTGTCATATACTTTGGTAATCAGATAATAGCTTGTGTTCTCTTTGAAAAATACCAAAAGTCACAATCATTTTTCTCTGAATTTCACAATGAATCACTCTAAAATTTTTTCTGTCTGAATCGGAGGATATCGGAGCCAAATGTGATTTGAACAGACTATGAATCAGTCAGTACTGATTACTTTCTAGAAAAGAGTGTGCTTCAGTCCTGAAATATTCTGAAAGTTGCGGGCAGATGGTTTCTATTTAACCTATATTTGCGCAATAATTTTTACACCTTCGTAACCATTTAAAATGAGGACCTAAAAGGTGTAATACCTTTACTGTGAATACTCGGAAAGCACACTTGACAAGTCCTTTACCACTGTCAGGGATGTCTATAGTCATTCCAGAGGGATTGTTGGTTTTACCCACCTAAACAACTACAGCTGTTTCTCAAGTTCGTACTCACAGTGTTACTGAATTTTAGTTTGGTGAGATCAAGCGATTTGATTCCTGGTGACAGGAAATGGAAGCTCTCGACAAGTTTGTTCAAACATGAATTATCTTACCAAAAACGAAAAAATATTATTTTATCATTTAATGCTGGATCTGTTTTTTTTGAGGGACATTTCCGCGAGTTATTTACTTCTTGCCCCCAAAAATGCATAAACTATGCAAAGAATTGCAGAAAAATTGCAAAAAATCTGCAAAAACTGACCAAAGCATGCTTGGTCTCGTTTGGTCATGTCAAATTCCGCTCATTTCCTGCATTTTTTATTCCGATCAAATTCCTCTCATTTCTTGCATTTTTTTTCCGCTCAAATTCCGCTCATTCCTTGCATTTTTTGTTCCGCTCAAATTCCGCTCATTTCTTGCATTTTTTTTTTATCGATTCCGCTCATTCCGGTCAAATTCCGCTCATTCCGGTCATCTCTTGCATTTTTTTGAGCGGAATTTGAGCGGACTCCTCGACTTGGGCAGGGATCCTCTTTTAATCATTTAAGTGATTACCACCTGGTAGTATATTTTTAAATCAAAGACTATCTAACGATAACAAGTTTCTTATCAGAAAGAATTTGATTTCAATTTAAAAAGCTGGCCTCTATCCAAGTGTCGGTGGTGTCGAAGTCTGGACTTTGGATCAGCAACTGGACATGGTAGAAAGTTTCATCATTTTCAGGTGGCAACATGGGCACTCGTTCCTCGTCATCTGAGGATTCCTCTACAATACCTGATTGGCCTTGAGTGGCCGACCTGAAGCATAAGTTGTTTTGTTATTGAATGTGAATGAACTTCAAGTTGTTACTTTTCACTCAATTAACTGTAACTGTTTCTGGTTTAATAACTGTATCTGTTTTTTTATTAATCAGCTGTAAGCAAAATTGTGGAACGAAAGATTGATATAACCAGAATTTTCAGACTGGAAGTGTAGCAAAAAGTGGTAAACGCGAGGCTCAGAAAAAGTCACTGATTGATACTCAGACATGTTGTCTTGAGTTTAAAAAAACTTCCAACCCTTTAAAACGGCCATGGAAAAATGCTGTTGTCAGGGGTTAAGCTGAATGTTGAACAAAAACGTCTGGTCATTTTTTTATTTATTTTTTCAACAGCTGTTGTATAAAAGTAACAGTAAAATATAAATTTACAATAGCTTCAGATTTAACAACTGGATGGATCACCAAAGAGTTCCACCGAAGAGTTCACGGAAGTTCCACTCATCAAACGGGGATCCCAGAACAATCAAAATTGATTTTGGGTGACCTCCTAGTAAAGCAAATCAAAAATAGCTCTATTATCGAAGATATAATTATCTGTGAAGTTCTTGATAAAAATTTTAAATTGGGGTTGTGTTGTTTTTTTTGACGTTTGGAGGAATTAACTTATTACTCATTAAAAATTTGCTACCCATCGTAAGTTTTCGCGTGGGTAGTTTTTCCAACTTTTTTAGTTTTAAAACTAATTGTTGGTAAAATATTGGCAGCTGTTCGTCTCAACACAATGCATTTCATCTAAATCTAAGTGTTGCATAGGTGAGTCGTCCCTAATCTGGTTAAAAACTTACTTAAAAAGATGTGCTGCATAGAGTTCGTAGACGGAACAGATTTTGTATTTGATAACTTCCTCTTGTGTCCAATCACAAAAATTTCCTTAGAATTGTTCTTAAAAAAATCCGTTTTTGTATAATGTGTATTGTTTCTAAGTCACTTTTCGAGGCACTGTCATAAATCAAAATTCCGTATTCGATAATTGATTTAGCATATGCATCATAAAAAATCGAAAGCTGCCTTTTGCTGAAATAGTCTCTGGTTTTGTATAGTATGTAATTGAATTTTCGCAACTTGTTAGCGACTTTCTCTATGTGACTTTTAAGGTAAGATTTTCCTCAATAATAATACCAAAGTATTTTGTTTCCAAGATGTTTTCAATTTTTCGTGATGCATAGGTAATTGTAGAGAGTTGATTGTTGCCAAAAAAACCAAATTGGGTTTATCTGGATTAATGCCTAAAGCATTTTCGCGAAACCGTTCTTCACTTTGTTTGATCGAGTCTAGAAATTCATGTTTAGGCTATTAAAAATTGTAGTATCGTCTGCATAGAGTACTGAGTCAGATTCGCCAATATTTGCGGGCAAATCATTTATGTTGATAAGAAACAAAAGGGGTCCCAAAACGAATCTCTGTGGAACACCATATGTTATCATTTTTTTCTCGGACCAACATCTATCAACTTCAACGAACTGATACCTGTTTGCTAGATAACTTTTGATAGGATTCAGAAATTTCCCTTGAAAACCACAAAACTCTAATTTAGGTATCAGTCTTTCAAGCTTAACAGTATCAAATGCTTTGCTTAGATCAATAAAACAGGCCTGACTTGCTAGTTTATTATCCATGTTTTTGCGCAATTTTTCAGTAAAATCTATCAAGGCATGAACACATGAATGTTTTGGTCAAAATTTGTAATGTTTTTCACTAAGTATTTTGTTTTTGCGCAGGAAAGACATCATTCTGTTGAATAAAATTTTCTCAAAAACCTTGTCTATAGAAGGCAGTAAACTGATAGGTCTATGATTACTCGGATCAAGAATTGAGTCATTTTCATGAATTGGAAATACGCGTGCAACTTTAAGCGCCTCTCTATAGTGTTCTTCAGAGTAATATTGGTTGAAAACTTCCGTCAGTGGTTGACTTATTACGAATAGTGCTTTTTTCAGTGTTATGTTACTTAACCCATCATGACCAACGGTTTTGCTGTTTTTCTAATTTTTAATTGCAGTTGAAGTTTCGTTAACCGTCACGGGGTTAAAAACAAATGTTTTTTCAACTCTAGTAGATTTGATTTCTAAATTTTCTCCAAACTTAATTGCCAACTTTTTACCTATCTCTGAAAAAAAAACTTTGAAATCATCCGCTGTAAGTTTACAGGATGTGTTCTGCCGGGGTTTTAACCAAAAATTTCTCAGTATTGAGAAAATTTTTTCGAATTTTTCCCATAATGATTGTTTTTTATCATAAAAAGCAATTATTGCATTTCTTTTTGTCTTATAACATATGTTTCTTTGTGTTTTATATTTTTCCCAATTTTCCGTGGCTGGATGTTTGATCCATTTTTTGGAGAGTTGGTTTTTTTTCTGTCTTTGCTTTTGACATTCTTTATTAATCCAAGATTTTTTCAAAAAATTGATCTTTTTGTATGGCGCAAATCTATCCAAAGCTACATGAAAACTTTATGTTATTGTTTGCAATTTCTTATCAATTGAATTTCTTATCAAATAGATTTTTTATTAAAAAAATAATTTTTTATAAAAACGTATAATTTCGAACCCATGTTCTAATTTTCTTATTTTGTGCATCCATGTCAGAGGGACAAATCTTTTCATCTAAGAGAGTTGAAATTGGAAAATGATCAATTATGTTGCTTTCAATTGTTTTTTTTTCATAGTGAAATTTGCTAATTATATGATCAATGCAGGTACTCTCAGGTACTTGTTCAAGTAAATCATCAAACAAAACGAAGAAATCGGAGTTTTTTGTTGATGGTGGTCAAAACATGATGTGGAAGATTAATTTAAATTTATTTTGGGTATTTGTAAGTTTAGTAGAAAATTTTCAAGTTTTCTCTCTTTTTTTAACAGTGAACTGTTCGCCTGTAAAATCATCGCGTACAAAAAATGCCCGACCACCTCATTTTTTAGATTCTCTATTTTCTGTGATAAGTAGTAAATATCCGTCAAATTTATAAGAGTCAATAGGATAATTGTCTGTTAACCAAGTTTTGCATAATCCTATTGCAATTGGCTTAGTTTTGAATTTTTCGACTAGACAGCAGAGTTGGTCATGATGGTTACGTAGAGATCGTGTGTTTAAAATAAATATTGATTGCTTTTCGATGTCTCCCAATTAATGTATTTTAATCATAACAGAAAGCGAAAGTTAGTACAGTATCGTTGAAAGCTAGCCCAGCAACACCGTCTGATCAAACTGAACTGCTGTTAATTTTGAAGATTCGCATGGAGTTTTCCGGTGTGGAGAGTTACTCTGTAGGCCTTTAAAGAAATCCAACATTTTTGATCAACATTAATCATTCCTTTAAGTTGATCCATGAGAGAGGAATCTGCCACGGGACTGTTTTTAGGTAAGCAACGTTTGGACGGCCTGAAGTGTGTAACCTGATTGTTACTGAAAGTAAAGCACTGAACATCATTAACATTTGATGTTGTCCCACTGTTGTATCTGATATGGTGCTTTCAGTCCCCAATTTCTGACTTGGTTGAATAATTCTGGATTTCGGAACCAGGATACCTTTTCCTGATAATTCATTAATATCTTTTTTACTCACAATAGTGTGAAAATCGATGTTATTTTTACCTTTTTTAAATACAAACTGGTTCTGAGTTATTCGTAGAAACTCGAAATCCTAGATCAATCGCATACATAAAAAAATTCGTTGTCAACTTTGGTTAAGCGTTCACCCATATATACAGATTCATGGTTATGATGGTTTCGGAAATTTCTTAATATTTTTTTTGGCCCCCAATTCGATCTTTTAAATCAAAAATATTGAACTTAGCTATAATGGGCAGTGGTTGTCGAGGGTTCCTGACAGCTCCCAGCTAGTGACATGCAACCAAATCCCGATGGCCCATTGATACTCCCAGCGCGTTGTTGATAAAGTAAATCACGTCATCAGTAACATTTGTGTGGGTTATAAGTGGTAAATTCCGAAAAATAAGACAGTCTGTGCATTGGTAACGCTCATTATCATTAACTTTTTGTTTTAGTTATTGTACTTCACTTTGTAGGTATTGTATTTGGGTCTTTTCGTCATTAAGATCTTTGCAATTAAGCTGATGTAGCGTTGTAACAGGGGAAGAATCATCGCCAAGAGAATCTAGACGCGTTTCGTAGTTCATTTTTTTTGTCAAGCGGAATTCAGTTTAAAGCAATAGCAATAGCGTGCTGTGCGAGCCAACTGCTTTCTAGCTGTTCAGTTTGCCGTTTTTTGTCATAAGTCTGGAAACCGTCTGATCGTTACGTTGAATAGCCCAACAATAAATAAATAGGCTACCAATATTAACCAGGATTCTGAGCTTCTTTCTGCAATGGTTTAAAACTGAATCACAGGCCAGACGACATGGAATTTCCCTGTCTGGCCGCTTCTTAGTAGTCATACAAAGATGTCAAACAAAGCATAAAAATTTTACTTATACGATCCTTGTACGGCTTCAAAGAAATCATAGTTGATCCTTATGTGAAACCAAATAAATCATAATTGATGATTGTGACAGTTCAGTGGAATAACGCATATGAGAAGGCCTAATCCGTTGAGAAACGCTGAAACGAGTTAATAAGTTACTTGCATGAAATTTTTCATAACTCCTGTACATCATGGTACAAAAAAACTACGTGCAACTAGCCAACTACTAAAAAGTGCCACGAAGATCAAATATTAAATTTCATTGAGTGCAAATCAGCTCTCTGGTAACAGATTTTTACCCTTTTAGTTATATAAATATCTATTAGATGGTTTGTACAGTTTTCACAGAAATTTCTAACGATCTGAGTCAAATTTCTGACTTTTTCCTTCCCAGTTTTCCCGAAGAATTTTGTTCTGGTAATTGTTGCTTTAAATTTTCCCATGAATTTTAAATTGAATTCAAATAGGGACTATATTTTTTTATCCTTTGCACTACCCTACCAACCGCTCTTATTCTTTGAAGAAATTGATCACAATTGATCAAAATCGCAAATGAGCATCATCTTGTTGAAACATAAAGTATTCAAAATGAAATTCTTCTCCGTGATTTCACTTACGGAGAACTATACTCAAACAATACTCAAACCTTTAACTTGTTTGAGCAGTTATTAAACAGTTGAACGTTCCATCCTTAACCACCCTTCCATCAGATTGTGTTGCACCCCGAAACATAAGTGATCGCTTGTCCGAACTTGATTTTCGTGTTTTTTGTCTATAAATCTTGTTCCAGTTCTTCGAAGAGTTTTCTTATTTCCTTCACCGGAGACAACCATAGCGTGTTTTAATATTTTATGCACAAAAGTTGTTTACTAGATCTTGATTTTAAGATGCATATTTTTTTCATGAAATTTGGACATACGTATCAAACAGCGTGGCAAACAGTAAAAGAACGAAGCAGCTTAACCATACTTTCTGTGTAAGCAGAGGGAACGAGAATAAAACTGGTTAATAATTTCAAATCTTCACGGCTTTTTTCATGCATTAGCGCAAATCAAACAGTGTTGATTGCTTATTTTGGAATCCGTAACTTAGGGCATAACGGTTTAATCTTTTTCGGATTAATATTCATTTTTCGTTTGATCCAAATCTGACAACTGAGATAAAACACTGAACATAAACCGACAAATGTCGGAAGAATTGCTCTTGAACGACAGGCGAGGCAATTTTATTAATGGTCTTTAGTTAGATCATTTTTTCTTTATGGGTGCAAAAAACCTTGACCCCGCCGGGATTCGAACCACTGACCTCCAGATCCATGGCCACCCACCCTAACCACAGCGCTACAAGTCACTAAAATTTCCTGTGCTGCAACGGGTTTTATATTAGTAACAAGTTTTACTTCGGAGCACCAGAAATCACTCAAAAACAATGAACGAAAGCCTGAAAAAGTCAATTGAGAAGTCAAAGAATGTTCTAGACGAAAATTGCAAAAAATGTCAAGCAAAAAATTTGCATAAAAAACATAGCCGGTAGAAAACCGGAAAAGACTCGGATCGTCGTGAATTATAATCTCCTAATCATACTGAAATCAGGACATCAAAAGAGACAAGAGAAAAAAAACAAAAGTTGCCCAACAAACCACATTAAAATTGGAGCTAGTTGGGGTGGTTGCGTAGATAGGTCGGGGAGGTGGGTAGTGCTGGGGTAGTTGGGGGGGGGGTAGTTAGGTGAAGGGAGGGGGTAGTTTGGGGGTAGGGGTAGGTGGGGGGAAGTTGGGGGGGGGGGGTTGTGCGGGGTGCGGTGGTGGTGGTGGTGGTGGTGGTGGTGGGGGTGGGGGGGGGGGTAGCTAGGTGGTGGTTGGTGTTTGTGCGGTGTAGTTTAGATAATTAGGGCTGACTTTTATAGGAATGAAAAATCTTAAAATGACCTCTTCACTTTGAACATTGCCAGCAGTTCCTAATTACTACCTTTTTACAAACGAAGCTACTGTTTCAAGTCCAATGTTAGAAAACAGAAGTCAACAATCAAAAACGGAGGTAAATGCTCAAACAGAAAGTAGTCAAAATTCTAGTCATGAACAAAATTGCTTTCTGCTAAAACAAACATAGCCGGTAGAATACCGGAAACGACACGAATCGTCGTGCATTATAATCTCTAACCTAACCTTACCAAAATCAGAAAATCAAATGAGACAAGAAATAAAAGAAGTAGCCCAACAAACCACAATAAAGTGTTTCAAAAATACCGACAATTTTTTAGGTGCGGGGGAGATAGAAGGGGTGGGTGGGTAGATAGGCTGGGGAGGTGGGTAGTGCTGGGGTAGTTGGGGGGGAGGTAGGTGGGGATAGTTAGGTGACTGGAGAAGGTCGTTTCGGGGTTAGGTGGTGGGGTGTAAGTTAGGGCGGGGAGGAGGGGGATAGCTAGGTGGGGGGGTAGGTAGGTGGGTGGGTAGATAGGTTGGGGAGGTGGGTATTGCTGGGGTAGTTGGGGGGGGGTTAGGTGGGGGTAGCTAGGTGAAGGGAGGGGTAGGGGGTAAGTGGGGGTAAGTTGGTGGGGGGGGGGGGGGTAAATAGGTGGTGGGGGGGGGGGGGCGGGGGTTGTGCGGTGTAGTTTAGATAATTAGGGGTGACTTATATAGGAACGAAAAATCTCAAAATGACCTCTTCACATTGAACATTACCAGCAGTTCCTAATTACTGTACAATACCAACGAAGCTAATGTTAAAGTCCAATGTTCGAAAACAGAAGTCAACAATCAAACACGAATGTAAATGCTCAGACAGAAAGAAGTCAAATTTCGAGTCATTAACAAAACTGCTTTCTGCTAAAACAAAAATACACGATAGAATACCGGAAACGACTAGAATCGTCGTGCATTATAATCTCTAACCTAAACTTACCAAAAACAGAACATCGAATTAGACAAGAGAGAAAAAAGGTAGCCCAACAAACCACATTAAGGTGTTTTAAAAATACCGACAATTTTTTATGTGCGGGGGAGCTAGAAGGGGTGGGTGGGTAGATAGGCTGGGGAGGTGTGTATTGCTGGGGTAGTTGGGGGGGGGGGGCAGGGGGTAGTTAGGTGAAGGGAGGGGGTAGTTTGGGGGGTAGGGGTAGGTGGGGGAAGTTGGGGGGGGGGTTGCGGGGTGCGGTGGGTGGTGG